>NW_027313436.1:0-21725 GCF_040954645.1 Diabrotica undecimpunctata | reverse complement strand
CGCGCTATCTCAGAGTTTAGAAGGTCAAATAATAGAACAAGTGATGGAGTTTAAATATCTAAGAATCACATTATCTAGCTACTTAAAGCTCGAAACAGTAGTGGAAGATCAAATAAATAGAGCAAACAGAGTCACAGGTTGCTTGAATAAAACAATATGAAGAAATAAGGATGTCGGGAAAGAAATGAAAGGCAGAATATACAAAATAGGCATCAGGCCAATAATGACATACGCGACAGAATGATCATATAAGCTGAATGACAACAAATAGAGTAGTAAAGACGGTAAGAGACGGTTTCCCAATGGGAACACGAAAACGATGGAACGACAACTTACTGGAGGCACATTGAAAAACAGACACAGTCATTTCTACGTAAAAAGAAGAAGAAATCTTTAAATTATGTTACGAATGATAATTACTGGCAACAGCGGATAGTGACTGGTGTATGTTTGGATGCAATTTCAGAAACCATTCTGCCCGCGTCACCATCGGTCAGTTCAGTCAGCCCTCGTCATCATTCATCATTCTTGCTTTAGAACCCTAAGTGGGTCTTAGCCTCCTCAAGAATTTCTCTTCAATCGTCCTAATCCGTCGCCTTCCTCCGTCAAGCACGTATTCCCATATTTCTCATGTCTTCATCGATGTTGTCGAGTAACCTTGTTCTGGGTCTTCTTCTTCTTCTCTGACCATTGGGTCTATTAAGGATCGTTTTTTTTAGCCGGGTCATTCTGTTCCATCTGCATTACATGCCTTATCCACCTCAGACGTCCTATCTTAATTTGTTTTACGATATCTGGTTCCTGGTATATTCTATAAAGTTCGAAGTTGTATCGTCTTCTCCACACTCCATTGTGAGTCACCGCGAGAAGAGCACGCATTGGAAAGCTACATCCACCTTTAACTGGATGGAGGCCTTCTTCAAGAGCCACAAGCTTTCTCTTGCTATAAAACTCAGAATGCTGCAATGCTATGTCCTCTCAGCCTTTTTTATGCTGTTGAATCTTATAACTAAAACGAAGATATCTGCAGGAGATTGGAAGCATTTAAGATGTGGCTATATCATAGAATACTTAAGAACCCGTGGACTGACCGAATCACAAGTGAGCAGACCCTCAGAAGAATGAAGTAGTACCTAGAAGTACTATCATTAAATTTCGAAAGTTACAATACTTCAAATAAATTATGCGCAATTAATCTAGATATGCCATCCTAGGAGTCATCTTGCAAGGAAAAAATATATGGAAAATGAGGTTCAGGAAGAAGAAAAACATCCTAGAACCTGGTTCAAACACAATATCTGTGCAGCTTTTCCGCGCTGCTGCAGATAAGACAAAGACTGCCATGATGATCGTCAAACACTCGTCACGGATAGGCACATCAAGAGAAAAGTCTGTGTTTTCTGACATACATCCTCCTTTCAGTATGAGATTCAATAGAATAATACAGATTCTCAGATCTTCGTTATCAAATCTTTGTCTGTCTTATAAGTTCCAATATTTTATATTTTATCTCCTTTGTCTTTTTGAAATAATAAGCATATATTTCGTTATTTTTGCATTTATATTTATGTCCTTCTTAGCACTATCTATAACTAAGCTATAATAGACATTAGATATTATCAATCTACCTATAATCGTTGCAATGGTTACAGTACCATCTGTATTTCGCAAGTTGTTAACGGTAAATCTTTGTTACCAAAAGTCAGATTTTGCTACTAAAAAATTATGTTATTTCCGTTTTATATTTAAGATACAATCAAAAAGGAATAAAAACTTACCCTCGCAATGGAAGCCATCTCCTTGATAACCTGGAAAACATGTACAGTGGAAACTGCCAAGGGTGTTGGTACAATGAGCAAATACGTCGCATGGTCTGTATTTACACTCGTTTTCATCTGCAAAAATTAAGATACATGTTAAACAAAAATTACTGACAACTTTTATAATTATTTATAATTTTGTTTGTTATTTATAAAAAAAGTGTATACACTCTGGACGACTAGGTACTCAGAGCAGATTAATGCGAGCTGTTAAAAATGCTGCACAAAGACCAACCTCAACCTCTGCCGGTGTACAGCTGAAACAGATCGTTTCGTTTGGTACCATTGGATGAAGAGACAGGTCCCTCAACATGTCCCTTTACAATCGACAAATGCATCTCTGACGCACATAAAATTAACGCCAGTGAGTATTGTGGATTGACTACCCAAAAAAGCTCTATCCAGAGGAAGAACAAAGGACGCTAAAACCGAACACACCAGAAATTACTACAAATGAAAAAATTAATATAAACGTACAGGAAGTTCGTAAAATACTTGAAAACATAAAGAACAGAAAAGCAGCAGGTGAAGACGGAATACCAAACGAATTACTGAAATATTGTGAACCAGCAATGACAAAACAATTAACAACATTAATAAATAAAATTATAAAATACCGGAAGAATGGAGAACGAGCAAGCTAATTCTACTATTCAAAAAAGGAGATAAAAGACAGCCAGAAAACTACAGAGGTTAGTTAAAACTTGTTAAATACTACGCTAACACTAAAAACTAAAATTTTTACAAGATCTAATAATTCAGAGGATAAGTTTAGCAGATAAACAACAGGGTTTTCGTAGTGGAAGAACATGTACAGATGCAATATTCGTTATAAAGCAAATTACTGAGTAAGACTAAAAGATGTAATCCATCTTCTGTATAATAGAGAAGTTCCCCTAAAATATTATAAAAAACTATCGAAAACATCTACCAAAATAACAAAATGGAAGTCAGAATAGATGGACAACTTACAGAACCTATAGAAATAGAATAAGCGGAATAAGACAAGGAGATTCATTGAGCTCCATTCTCTTCAATTTGATCACGGATAAAATCATCAAAAGCGTTAACAAAAGAAGAGGATACAGAATGGGAAACAAAAAAATAAAAATACTTTGTTACGCAGACGACGCAATATTGATAACGAAAGATGAAGATAGTCTGCAAAGACTGGTCCATAAATTTAACATAACAGCAAAAGAATTTAACGCGCTATCTCAGAGTATCTCATCTCAAAAAACTAAAACAATAGTAGTCAGCAAAGAACCAACCAGATGTAAAATAGAAATTGATGGCATCAGTATTGAACAACTAATGGAAATAAAAAACCTGGGAATTAGCTATGGAGACCTGGACAAAGAAGTGAGAGATCAAGTACAAAAAGCAAATAGACTGGCAGGATGCCTTAATAACAGTATATCGGGAAACAGACATATTAACACAGATGAAGTCAATAATTTACAAAGCCAGTGTAAGACCAATAATGACATATGCCTCAGAAACAAGACCCGGTATAGTCACAACGCAAAGGCTACTGGAAACAGCAGAGATGAAAGTACTGAGACGAATTACAGGAAATACGCTGAGAGATCGAAAGAGAAGTGAAGACATTAGAAGAAAATGTAATGTACAGGGTATAAACAGACGGACACAAAATAGAAGAAAAGAATGAAGTAACCACATAAGCAGAATGGAGGAGATCCGTGTCGTCAAAATAGCAAGAGATAAGTCACCAATCGGCAGAAGAAGTATCGGAGGACCGCGCAAAAGATGGAGTGACAACCTTTCATAGAGGTATTATTCCGCCAATGAAAAAGCAGAATTGCTTATAAAAATTGCTTATAAAGAGGAAGAAGAAGAAGAAGAAGAAGAAGAAGCTGTTATGTCCACAGCAATGTTTTCAAGTTTTGAAGTTGTTGTATGACGTTAAGAAACTATTATGCGCATAGCATTAAACTGCAGTAAAGTGGACATACCTTAGGTAAGAAAGAAGATGAAAAATATTGTCCAATTTTAATGGGATATAAGGATTTGCTAAATTTTAGTTTTATGTGTAAAAAAAACGAAAGTCTGTATAGATCGACTGATTAAAATCCTGTCATCTACCTTGTATACTTCGACAAAGTTCCGATCATTTAGATATACTCGTATAGCAAGTAAAACTTCATTTTAAAATAAATAGACAGATTAAAAGACTCATTTTCTATAGTGTAAATGAACCTCAACGAAGGACATCTTGAGATAAGCATAAAATCTCACGATATAAGCATTTCTAAGAACAAAGACTGAGCAATAAGTAATCGATAAGGAAAGAGGTAACGACAGACAATCTACACTAAGCTGAATGTACTTATCGTTTTAATAATGATTTGCAAAACTTTGCTGCAAGATCAACTGCAAACGTTTTTGTAATGGCCAATAATGAGAATCTTTCTTAATAAGTGAATAGGATGGTTTAACGAGTCATTCCACTAAAAAGTCACAAGCACCTCTAATCGCTTAATACCTTGGAAGAAAAATCTCTAATAACTTCTCATCACTGTTGATACAGATATGACGTGGAATGACAGGTATTCATGCATGTAGAATGAGTTGTTTGACTATATTTAGATTAAAAACAGACCAAAAATATATTCTGCTGTGATTACACCATCAATGTACACTTCGTGTTTTGTATTCGAATAAATTATGAATAAATATACACTCATATACAAGATGCAGCCCTCATGTGTGCTGTCTTAGGTTTTCCATGATAAATTATCTTGTCATCTGCTCAATTTTAGTTTCAAACTATACACTTTATCTGGTTTGTTTTTATGCTACTCTTTTTGTCTTTGTTGTTTTTATATTTTCTTCAGTATACAAAAAAGATGACGAGATCATGAGAAGGTGGACATAATACGTTATCGAAGAAATTGAAGGAACAATTAAAAATGCGAAGGTGAAGTCGATGACATCCTCGTATAATTAATAAATAGATATTAACAAGGCTTCTGAGGTCGTTGATTTGGTACTTGTGTACCTTTTTATTACGTACGTACTTTTTATTTCGTATTTGGCTCTTGTATGCTCTTTTTAAGTCAACATTTAACTTTCTCATAGCCATAGTGAATTTTGCGGAAGCTGCCTTACTGTGCTGCAGTTTCTAAGCTGTGCTGCCAGTAGAATCCTAATTGGGATCTATTAATACCTATAGGTGCCGCTCTACTCGTTTTCTTTGTGGACTCTAAAGAGTCAATCAGTTCTAAGTGCTCTTCTGAGCCACCCCTGTTTTCTTTTGTCTTTATATCCATTTGATTCTTATTCGAGTAGGGACGAACTGTGAGAAATCTCTTAGGAAACATGTTTCCCTGTATACCATACATTCCATGGGCACGATGGTGTTATAAGTCGGAATTGGGGAGTACAGTAGTCGCAGCAGAAGTCTCTTGTTTATCTCCTGAATATAGTAGGATCATCAGGTTAATGTATTATGATAAAATACAAAATACATGTTAGTTAAAGCTACATTTTATCATTCATACCTTTTCTTATTAATAAAAATTGGATTGTAAAAAATATTATTTTGTAATAAACAAATAATAAATCTAATAGGAACTAGGGTTTTTCTTATATACGAACATTAAGGTTAAGGTGAAAAATTAACGTTCTGGCTTCACTTTAAGCGTAAAAAGTTGTAGTGAAAGTAGGAACTAGAGGTAAAGTCTTTTTTGAGGGTTATAAATGAGGAACTCTTCAGCAGAGGGGTAAACCGCACCAAAATAAGTAAATATAAGCACAGAGAAAAATCTCTTCAGTTACGCATGCTGGTCTATCTAAGCAAGATATTTTGATGTGATTGGTTTACCTCTTTGCCAAAATGAGTCTGCTGGTACAGCCCAGTGATCTAAATACTGAGAAATTCTTAGGTCTAGATGCTCTACAAAGGCGGTGACTAGATCATATGCCTTCGTTTTGCAGTATCTAACCCCTAAGAGCCACTAAATGTGGATGAAGAATTAATACAATCCACCAACGAGAAACTTCATCCCCAAAATGTTGAATAGATGCTTTTCGACCTGCAAACTCAATCATACATCCTCACCGAAAAGTACAACATGTTTCGAGGCCCCCTAAATGAATTTTTAGATTTTCCATCCCTAAAACCTAATAAAACCCAAAAATCAATCTAATTTAGCCAGTTCAGTAGTTTTTAGATTAACAAACTTAAACCACAGAAGCCTTTTCTTCAACTTCCAAACCATGAAACTCATTCGCTGCGGCAGCGTTAGCCAAACCACGTAAAAACGCTAATATTACAAATTAAATAAAAACAATCCAAAAACCTTCGAATCTAATATAATTCCGATATAATTTCGAATAATAATATATAATCGAATATAATTTCACTTAACATCTCAAACTTAAGTGCATTCTTCCGATCATCAGCGCAACAGAAATCTTGAAAAAAAAATCGACTACACCAAAGGTGATCCACCTCAAGAAATACGCTTTCTCGGGCCCAAACTTCTAACCTAAAAACACATCTTTTCCTCTTCTTCATTATAAATGTAGAAAGGACTATACCGAAGAGGATTTGACAGATATTATTCACGCGCTATCTCAGAGTTCTATGTCGAGTAAAACCGCAAAACAGGCTATCCAAACAAGTTCTTCAAAGTCCTGACCAGTTCTGAAAACAAATACGCACATCGTGTGAAACTTCCATATAACTCTAATCCAATCGGTTTCACCCCCACATATTGTAGCAAATGCTGCACAAACGGTCACAACATCATAGAATGACGTAACACAACTTTTGTCTGTCCAAAATAAGGTAAAGACCACCAATACAGTGCGTGTCCTGTACTCACACATTCTAAATGTCCAAACTGCGTAAAACACTCTGCCTTGCGCTGTCCAAAGCCAAACAAAATTCCCTAAAAATCCTAATTATCTTCTTAATTACTCTAATCCTTCTCAGTACCCTTCCGAAAAAAGAGACCTAATAACAACCATTATGTGTACCGTAGTCGAGCGTATCAATTTGATTTACTTTTTAAACCTTGTCCTAGGAGTATTAAACTGCCAGTAGATCTCCAAAAACAGACCCATTATCAAACATATCCTACGAAAATATAACATCCATGTACTGTCATCACTAAGTGTCTCAGTGACACTGATACGAACTTCCCAACAAAACATTAAAACCGTTGTCAGGTTTCCTGGTGGAATGGTATCCTCATGAAACAAGAAATACCATACTCTATACACAAATTCACACATAATACATTAAAATCACATGCTATGTGTTCTTCTTTAAGAGTATTTTGCTACTTTAAACCAATCAATTATAATGGACGATTTCAACTACAGAAATACACAATTCAGTGACCATACCTCAAAAGAGAAGACATTTTATTATCTGGATTTTGATTAAATCTTCCCATTTTTAGAGTCACTAACAAAGGACCCACGTTTTGGAATGCAAGCATCATCCATTCCAGATTATATTCTAATAAGTGGTACTTTTCAATTCTGGTCAAATCAAACATAGTTTCTCCTATGACTTTATCACTCTAATCTTTATAATACTAAGAAATTGTAGACACGCTGATTGGAACCTCTACACAAAAAAACTATCACATACTCTACTCCGATGAAACAGGTAAAACGCTTTCTGACACTCTCAGAATACATCCTAACCAAAATCAAACAAAAAGATGGCTTTTACGTCAATATAATATCAACAGTGATTCCAATATCAAAACATAATATAACCACATCTGTGTCAGAGTTAAGAGGGAAATATCTATCCTGCAGGGTCATACAATAAATCTAAAGTGCTAATAAAACAGAAACAGACCCATTTCTCTTACCTGTTGATCAATAACCAAATGATAAATTCGAAAGAGGAAAAGGCTAAAACTTTGAGAAATTTTATCAAAACAACTTCCAAATCACACAAAACCCAAACTTTAATCATGTATTTAAACTCAACACACAATAATTCGCCCGTAATACTTCCTTAATTCCATGAGCACACCATGGAATCTATATACGTCAGAAAAACGAAAAATTATTAAGACACCACCAAAACTAATTCTCCCAGGCTTAATGACATCAGTCCTAGATGTCTAAAACAATTTCCACAGAGTATGATCCTACTTCTGACAAAAATCATTAATAAATGTCATCATTTTGAGATTGCTGGATCAGCTGTCGACAAATCGGCAATTTTGAATTACCACGATCGTTAAGATTAAAGTTATACTTATCAGAAAATAAATCATCTTGTAACTGGATCAAATTGTTACCTAACATTGCCATAAGAATACATTTTATTTTCTTTTACTGTTAGATTAATACATAAATGTTAAAACTAATAGTTGTCGTGTTCCACGAATAATAAGAATGAAATATAAGTTTGGTTTTTAATTCTTACCTGGCACTTCGCAGCTGCACCCTCCGTACCCATCGTTACAGTGACACTGGCTATCTAGGCAAGCACCGTTTTGACATCCATCCTTTTGGCAGTGATCGTTCTTCCGACAATTATCTGGAAAATAAAAATAGTTTAAATCAATATGAATCTTATATTTTTACGTATCAAGTAAGTTTTTTAAATTCTTCACTATCATCATTATCATCACCGTTATTGTCAAAGCGCTGCAATCCCCGGGAAATTACAGCTAACGAGACAGCTCGCTGAAAATCATGTTTTGAGGTGAGGTGAATTATTTCTTCTTATCATTTAGAACTTGCTGTACCTTTTTGCTGTTGTCGTGATTTGTTTCCATTTCTTCCTGTTTTTGCACTGAACTTTTCAGTAGGTATTTGGAATTTGGCTTGCTCTTATATTATCATCATCGTCGTCCAGAGATATTCTAGGCCCTTCTCTACATCTCCGCCATAGTGGTGTTAAGTTAGTGAATTTCTCAGCATATGTGTGTGTGTGGTGGTCTCACACAGATTGAATACAGTATCAATTGTCGCAACAATTGGCCAGAAAATAGCATTCAGTAAAACTGAGTTTATTGCAAGCATTAATTCAGAGAATACTGCCATTGTAATTAAATGGTCAACATTAAAAGGTGTATTCCATCTGTGCAAAGGCCTCTACCAAAGTAGAACCTTATCTTTAAACTTAAAACTCTGTACAGTGATCAGGCTGTCGTCAGTCCTATATGCATTCAAATGTTTAAATATGGTCAAGAAATGGCCATTACGAAAACATGAAATAAAAGATTGAAACATTTTGGGAAAAATCTTAGGACTAGTAAAAAAAAAAATGAAGAATTACGCCGAAGACACAATCGTGAGTTACATAAACACTTGGACGATATTGTTACCAACATGAGAAAACGGAGAATGACGTTTTATGGTCAACTAGAATGTAAGAATCCTCAAAGACATCCATCGCATTCACTTTTCAATCTCAAAACGGGCAAGCTAGATTAAAAAATAATTGCAACAAGTGGAAATTCCACCTGGTGACCTCAAAGATTGTAAAGGTCACAGAGATAATGTGAAAGATAAAGTAAAAGTCTACTAAGGACCTTATCCCTTCCACTATTCCAGCTCCTTGTTCTAATAGCAAGTGGTCACAAGAAGTGAAAGAGGAACATTCCATTTAAATGAAAACCTACTGACAGAGGACAAAACTCAGTCATGAGAAGGATGAAAAAATATTCGTGGTATTTAATAGACTGAAACAGCAGCAAAAAAGCAGAAGCCAGTGAGTTATGTTCATATATTTCTTTCTATGAGTAGTTTGATAGCAATTATATTAAAAATTTCTTAAAAATATTTTTTATCGCTTTTCCAACCCACCAGGTACCCGTGTAAAACATCTTAAGTAGGTCTTCGAGACAATGAACAGCGATTCAAATTTTATGCAAATTATCAATAAAGAATCATTAAAAATACTTTATAAGGCCGTTTTAAAACCAGTTATTTCGAAAAACAAGCTATTAACAGTATTGCAGGCCAATGGTGTAGAGCAAGATTAAAAAAACTTGAGGCTTTGTAGAAAACGAGATAATTAAGAGATGCAGCGGCGTAGATGGGAATAAAGACGTTGAATAAAAAACGGTATTTGTTTAAAAGGTCACAAACAGTGTATCTTTTATTTATGGAGTTATCTGTAATTGAAAATTTTAAATAAAAGTTACTAAAAAAACCGAAATGTAACCTTCACTTTTTTTAGTTGCTTCTGCAGCACTTTATGGAAATTTTTCTTAAACTTGGACTTATTTTTGGATGCTAACTTTTATTTACTTATCATACTGCTTCTGTTTTTCCTTTTCTATTCAGATCTTCCACGTTTTTTTAGATGGTTCTCTGATTTTAGCTCATTTGTTCTTGTTTCGTACTGTGTTACAATAATTTAATTGTCTGCAAATGACAGTATATAAATCCACTTTGTTATTCTTCCATATATTCTGCTATCTTTGATTTTAACAATTTCTAATATTCTTTCATAAAACTGGGCAGTGATGTTAAATATTGTTGTTTTTCTGGGTTTTTTTTCACTTTTCATTACATCCTTTCTTGAATATTGGCATGCATATTCCTGTTTTCTAATCTTTGGGGATATTACTACGAGTTGTAGAGCCAATGATGATGATGATTTAATCGTAAAACATTTTACGATTAGCTATTAAAACCCTTTTAGTGAGAATAGAATACCAAAAAATATAGGTTTGTATAGAAAAGACAGAAGAGGTTCGATTCAAATTATTTTTTATACAGATAACCTCGTTTTATTGCGGCTTAGATTTGTCCCTTCAGATATTATGTAAATAATATATACAACAGGGTTTAATTTATGAGGTAATAAAACTTAAAAAAAGACATTTAACGAAAAATTTAATTTTTGATGGTAAATATATTGTAAACAAATATTGTACAAAGGCGTATTCTGTATTAATAAAGAAATATGTTAAAGCCGTATTAGTAAATTTGCGTAGTATGGGCGCACTGTCATGCCTGATAGCATTTCGCTACAACTCGTGGGAATAAGATGAATACAAGATAAATAGAAATGGCTCAGAAAAGGAGTCAGAAATAAATGACTTTTCTGGTAGAGATGTGCCCCAGATCACACACTCTTTCTCTTTATTTCAAATAGATCTAAATGATTTCAATCAGGGTCATTCAGGCAAAACTTTGGTACAGTAAGACAACATCTACAAAACTTATTGGTGTAATGGGACATGATGTTGCCTTGATACAAGGGTGCTAAGTATGCGTCCGAAGTCCTGAAGATTTACAATAAGCTAATTGGCTGATATATGACCGATGTTAATATAGAATGTGGGGCTTCCAAAGTAGAAGAAAAGTTCCTCAAAGTAATATTTGTATATGTCCGTTTAAACTTCGTCTTCAGGTAATATTTTGCCATCTTTAGATTTTCTACATGTTTATATAAATTTGCAATTCGATATAATATATAATTCTCTATATAAGTTTTGCAATTCGATAAGAAAACAGTTTTATGGTTTAATTCTACATTCCTAAAGTGAGAATCCGGAAAGGCTACAAAATAAGCTTCCACAGCTTTTATGACCTCATCATTTAACAAAAAACGCTTTGCATGCATACATTTTTTAGGTATTGAAATACGAAAGTCGCTAAGGGCAAAATCTGGTAAACACGATGGATACTCCTCCAACAATTCAAACTAATTCATGGATTTTAACCATTGCCAAATGCTCATATACTCATATGACACCGTGCAATATCCTGATGAAAAAGGATTTTTTTTTTCTGCAAACCGCGTCTTTTTTCACGAATTTTTTCCTTCAGCTGATCTAAAACGTTATACTAATATTCGAAATTTAGTTTTTTACAAGTTTGCAAGTAATCCATACACAAATTTCTTTCCCTTCCCAAAAAACTGAAGCCAACACCTTCTTGACTGATTTTTGTGTAGGTGCCAAAAAGCCAGGTTCGATCACTCTTTAGCCTCTTGTTTTGATTCAAAATCATGTTGATAGAGCCAAGTCTCATCCATCGTGATGAATCGCACAACATCCACTTTATTCTATCAAAAACGCTCTAAAGGTTGCTGAGAAAGTCGCATTCGAATGAGGTTTTATTCAATTGTGATCACAGTTTTTTGAAACCCAATACTTCAGTCAAAGCCAAAAGAGCCAAAAATCAGGTTCGACTACTCTTCAGCCTCTCGTTTTGATTTAAAATCATGGCGTTAGACCCAAGCCTCATCCATAGTGATGAATCGCACAAAATCCACTTTATTCTTTCAAAAACACTCTAAATGTTGCTGAGAAAGTCACATTCGATTGAGGTTTTATTTAATTGTGATCACAGCTTTTTGAAACCCAATACTTAAGTCAAAATATTGCTTACATTGACTGGGATTTCTACTAAATCTCTTTCAATCACTCACGTTTAGGTACTGCAATGATATAGGTACTGCATTTTTTCTACGATTTTTTGTATTATCGCTGTTCTTAGATGTTTTTGCCTTGAATCGTCTTCACAGCTTGTATGACCACATTTAAACTCAGCAACCCATCTTTCTACTGTACTAATTGAAGACAAAGAGGCCTTATACACGTTTAGCATTCGTTTGTAAATTTCCTTTGCTTTTAAACACAAAAATAAAAACTCAATCACTGCATTATACTCGATTTATTCCATTGTAAAAATACTGTGACACATCAATACTAAATCGTGAATAAATCGACAGATTGAAATGACACTTCAGATACGTTCACATGGAAAGTGTACCAACATAACAAGAAAAATTTAGGCTAGTAGCAATGCCCTCTTGTATCGAACCGCAATACTTATTGTGCAACATATTAACCTTTATATAATTGTATTAAAACACCGAATAAGAATATAAAAAAGTCTGGTTAATGCCGGTTCAACCCTTTCGCCGTCACGGGCACGCTACTGGCTCGGCATGTTTTTATACAAGAATCCCGACCTATCTCAACCCTGATTTCTTTGTCTGAAGCTATTTGCTGCATGCAGTAACAGTTATGCTGAAAATTGTCGGACACCGATGCAATTTTGTGCCGGCGAAGGTAATAAAGAAAACGCTGCCTTACATTTTGCGGATGGTTCGCATTTAATTGGAGCAAATTGGGATTTTCATCTACTTTGTTGTATGAGTACTTAGTTTGTAACCAGTATATAAGATTTAATAATATAATGGTCTCTTACACTTACAGAAAAAGATACTTTAGGATTGTGGAAAATAAAACAAAGATTGGAAAACAAGGGCATGAAAAATAAAAGTTGAATTAATTTAATAACAGTAATAGCGAATACACAATATTATAGACCTAGACGATTTCATTAGTAAACTGGGATTTTAATAAGTTATTCTAAGCCAATAGACAAAAGCCGTATACAAAAACAAATTATACTCTGAAAACCATTTTATAAATGAAAGAAAAGATATAAGAAACATCTGGAACTCACTTATTTTTCGCCTTGCTCGATGTTTGTTTATTCTGAATGAACATTAAATAAGAAATCTTTCACGTTTGGATTTCTACCCCCAGAAATTGTTTCCAGGATATCAAATTCTGATAATTTTATGTGTTTATGTAGGATTTTATATGTTTATGATATGTTTATGTATTGTGTGTTGTATATGTATTATGTATAATTATAGATGATATGTTTCCAATTTTTTATGAATCCGCTAATGTTGGTATATTCTTGTTGTTGACTTCCCCTTTATTGTTGGCAACCAGAGCGTGCTACATTCTGTTGATGGCTTTGCCACACATTTTTCTTCATTAAGTAGGGTGATAGCTGCTTCTTTGATTTTTCTCTTTTACAGTCTGTTTGCTCATGATTAGGTTTTTATTTCCTTTTGTTTTTCATTTTTTTTTCATTTCAGATTTACGTTCCTCGGACTCGTTGAGGAATGGTGTCGGGAGCAGTCACTCGGTGTTAATACTGAGAAGACTGCTGTGGTTCCGCTTACTCGGAAAAGGAGCATCGGACCTACCAAAGAGCTTACTTTTTATAGTAAAGTTTTTTCCGTTTCTAAGTCAGTGAAGTTTCTAGGAGTGATTCTGGATTCTAAACTTTCATGGAAAGAACATCTCAACGCCAAGATGAAGGCCGCTGCAGCTTTCTGGGCGTGCAGAAGAGCTTTAGGAGCCAAATGGGATCTGCAGCCGAAAATTCTACGTTGGATGTAGTGTATTCATGATAAAGCCTTTACTGATGTATGCGGCTATTATGTGGTGGCCCCGGTCCAGACTGGTTTCAGCTAGGGCCCAGTTGACTCACCTCCAGCGGTTGGGCATGCGTTGGAATCTCAGGAGCCACGAGGACCACTCCTAAAGCGGATCTTAAGGCTCTGCTGCATTTACCTCCTCTACACCTTATTGTAGAGTACGAAGCCATGATGGCAGCCTATCGTCTTAACTGCTCGGGATACTAGTTGGGAATGAATGGACGGATGGGCCCTTGGAAATTTAGAGACAGGTCCTTAGTTGTTATCTTATGCTCTCTACGGCACAGAACAGCATGGCCCCCATTTAAGTTCTTATCCTTCTTCTTGGCTCAATCGTTCCATCCTCCTCCCGGTTCCTGACCAGGATAAGTGGATGGAACGAGAGCCTGCAGTGATCCGTCGAAGGAAGCTGATCTGGTTCACGTATGGGTCCAGAACAGACGAGCGTGCAGGTGCTGGAGTATATGGTACCGAAATTGAATTTGAATCTGGCCAGGCTGTCGGCTCCCATGCATCAATCTTTTAGGCCAGGATCTTTGCAATCCTGGTATGTGCTCAGGAGATAATAGGTAGGGCTTGCTCAGGCAGGACCATCTCTATCTGCTCTGTCAAGTAGTGTTGAGAGCTTTGGAAGTGCCCAAAGTCAGTTCTAAGCTGGTTCTTGACCAATAAGAATAACTTGGTATGGGTACCTTAAAACACAGGCGTAGAAGGGAATGAACGGGCTAACGCCCTGGCAAAACAGAGCTTCTTTACTCTGCCTCTGGGACCAGAACCTGTGATTGGAGTGCACTTCATTACTGGTCGGGGTATATATGTATAAATATGTACGTGAATAGGGACTCGAGAAAATAGATAGTACCGAATGGAGAGGTTTGCTGATGGAAGGAAGACAGGGCTCGAATTGAGCTGTAGAGCTATAAGATGGATCGATAGTATGTTTATCTACTTTAACCTACTTTAATTATCAATAAATATTTTAGTTAAATTATTAATCTTACGTGGTATAATCTATAAACAGCCAATTCATATCTTTATTGAATTCCCAACTCCTTTCCAGTAGTTTTCTAATAGTAAAAATCTGATCTACTGTTGATCTTCTTGGTCAAAAGTCGTAGTGATAGTCTCCGAGATTATCTTCTTCAAATGGAGTTATTCTTCATTTCAGCATATTTGATAACTTATTGTATTTTATGTT
Organism: Diabrotica undecimpunctata; assembly: GCF_040954645.1. Classification (NCBI taxonomy): domain Eukaryota; kingdom Metazoa; phylum Arthropoda; class Insecta; order Coleoptera; family Chrysomelidae; genus Diabrotica; species Diabrotica undecimpunctata. The sequence continues at coordinate 6,496 of NW_027313436.1, read as the reverse complement.
TAGTAACTTTATTCCTTTGCAATTCCTGCGCATTAGACCGTCAGACCGTCAGACCTGTAATAACATACGGATGTGAAACGTGGACCATGACCAAAGCAAACGAAGGAAAGCTCAGATTTGAACGCTTTGAACGAAAAATACTTAGAAAAATTTTCGGACCTCACGATGACATCACCACAAACCAGTATAAGATCAGAACCAATATCGAATTAAAAGCACTCTACAATGACGCCGATATTGTCCAAGAAATTAAATCACAGCGACTAAGATGGACAGGCCACGTGCACAGTCTGCATAACGAGAGACTTGTAAAACTGGTATGAGAGGAGATTCCCACAGGCAAAAGACCACTCGGACGTCCCAGAATGCGATGGAGAGATAACATCCAAGCAGATCTCCGGAAAATGAACATTCGATTTGACCCTAGGTTGATGGAAGACCGAACAAATTGGAAAAAAGTTGTACAGTCAGCCAATACCCACCCAGGGTTGTAGCGCTACGTGATGATGAATTCCTGCGCACCACTTTGTCTTTTTGTCTTGTCACATTTTTTTATAAATGAGGATAATAGTATCTCGGTTCCATGTCTTTGAAGGTGTTTCTGATTCTCCTATCTTTTCACTAACGATTGTTTAGCCTTGTGCAGCTTTTCTCTTCCATATTTTTACAACACGCCCAAATTACACATTCAATGTTCTTTCTAGGGATATTGACTATTTCTTAATTTTTCTGTCTTTAATAAGGACCCTTTCTGTTACTTTCCCGAAATTACCATCTCATAGGAAAACCAAGCAGCCTACGGAAGGTGAGAAATAAGACTACCATAATAAATATTAATAATCCCAGGGAAACCTGTATTTCACTTGTTGTGGTTCGTGGAACCAACTACCAAAAACAATAATGTAGGGCTGAATGAATTAATAAAGCAAGATTGCTATGTTTAAAGAACTCTGTAGGATTTTTTAAGGTAACTAATCATCAAATATATTCCTGAAAGTGTGCCCAATAAATCAAAATCTCTTCGCGAACGAAGCAGTTATAAATTCTGAGGATGTAACAAAGGGTTTGTAATTTTTTTTCGTTGCTAACACTAATTATATTGAATAATTTAGTTGATGAAGCGGCATTCCTTCTCGGCGAGCTGGGATTTCGCAGCTATTTTTAAACCTATCGTATAATTTGCCGCTGACCAAAATGGGTATCGGTAACAAAAAAGGAAGATAACCATCTTCGACTACCACTAAATCCCGATTATATTTAAGACGAGGAAAGGCTAAATAGAAAGAGATGACCACGTTAAACGACTGTAGATATATGTTGTTAGGGCAACAAAAGTCGCCCATTTAAATGCCAATGAATGATTCATGGCCACGATGCTAGTTTCTGTTCACTATTGCAGATTACCCGCTTGTAAAGGGTGTCCCAGATTTTAAATAAGATTCAACATTAGTGAGATTTGTAAAAAAATATCACCGCGTTGTAGCTAAGAGTTCAAGAATACTACAAATGGAGTGTTCTACTAGAAAAGAACGTGATTTTGATACCGTAATTTTGAATTATTCTTAAGCTCGTAATAGCATCTACCAACTACTTTCTACTATCTTCCTAGAGTTAGAAATATATAATACGATAACTTTGAATGGTAAAGGGATTCTAAAAAAAAAATAGGGAAATATATGAAGATCCTTACAGTACAAATAAAGCAGGATGGATGAAATGGAAGGAGTCGAGTGTTGCATTCTGAGGAGAAAAGATTCCAATGAAACATGAAGGCAAGTTATCTTCTTTCTGGTAAATTGGCACTCTTAGACCAGTCTCTTGGCACCTTATCTTTCTTCCATGCTTTGGTAAAGGTTTCTAATAGCAAAGTTATTGCATTGTTTCCCAAATTTTATCATTTTGTTAATGAGATGCTAATTTCAGAAATGAAATATAACAACTCGTGAATAAATTTTACAGCGAACTCTACAAAGATACAAAGCCCCCGAAACACTTGAAAAAGCAATCAGTAACCAAGAAGATGTACCAGAAGTCCTTTCGGAAAAAGTAGTATCGACAATTACAAAAATGAAAAGCGACAAAGCAGCTAGAATAGAAGGCATAACAGTGGAACTGCTTAAATACGTAGGCAAAAATACCTGGAAAATCTTGGCAGCCTTATTTACGAATTGACTAAGATCAAGATGCATACGAGACCACTGGAATACACCAACATAATTCTCATTTATAAGAAAGGTAGCAAAGAGGATATCTTAACAATATGAAATACCGCAAGCATTATCCTTCATAGATTTCTAGAAGGCTTTCTATTGTATATATCTCAAGGCAGTAATAGAAGCTTTTACCAACCAAGACACTGGCAAACCGTAAATAGAGACTTAAAGACAAGCAAAGCTAAAGTAAAAATTCATGAAAACACTTCAGAATTTTCCACTACCAGAGACGTCCGACAAGGAGACGCAATATCGCCACAGCTCTTCACTGCAACTCTGCAAAATATATTTAGATGAACTGGCAAAACAAAGGCTTATACATAATGGAGAATACTACAGCCATTTAAGATTTGTAGACCAACACTGGAAAAAAAAATCATGCAAATAATCTAGTTTATGTCCAAGATGTAATAATAAACAAAACTGCACTTGAGATAGTAGACGAGTATGTATACCTGGGACAATTAATACATAAACCTGAGTCCTTCTTCCCAGAAATCACCAGAAGAATGAAACTGGCTTGGACATATTTTGGTAAAAATGCAGTCATATTCAAATCTAGGATACCAATCCATCTGAAAGACAAAGCATTCGATCGTGTATACTACCAATCATGACATACGGCTGCGAAACTTGGACACTAAATAAAGAGATAATAGCGAAACTAAAAGTTACTTAAAGGTCAATGGAGCATTGCATGCTAGGTATACCAAATAGAGATCGAAAAAGAATAGAATGGATCAGAAAGAAAACCAAGGTTACTGATGGGATCCTCACAATTAAATCTTTAATAGAGCAGTGAGCAAGACATTTCGCAAGAAGAAGTCATTAGAATTACACTGATATCCAAGAGGCGTCAAAGGCCAAGAAATATAGACAATGACATAAGGAAACAAGCCGGTACAACATGGCACAGAAAGCGAATATTAGACAATCGTGGGTAGAAATGAAGAACGACAATGTATGGAGGCTACACCATAATCGGTAGAATACGATGAGAATGATGAATGTACCATATACTTAATGAATCTATAAATAGTTTACAATTTTTAATCAACAATCTGTATTTTTTTCAAAAACTGCTTCTTTATTGAGTGGTTTTGGGACACTCTGTACAAATCCCACTCCACGAATGTTATGTGCCTATGGAAACATGATTGCCTTGGCTCAAAGAGAACAGGGTAGGTAGCTATCTCGGTTGCAGCAGTGGTTATAAATAAAGATTGATAGACGTGTTCGGGATCTTTGTTACATCACTTCGCGACATAAACCAAGCCACATTTTTATAGACTTTTATTGGCTTTTTATACAATTCGCGATTTGATGGGGAGTTTGTGTTGTATCTAATTAACTACCTTTTTTCTCTAATTTTATCTGTGGTTCGCTTCTGTAAATGGCGTGGTAATAGATTGAGTAATGTCTATGGATTGTATTACGATACTTTGCTTCACTAAAATGTGTTCAATTACAAGAGACAAGACAAGCAAAATACGTATCATCAAAAGTAAAAACGCATTAAGGAAACCTGTTAAAATTTCATAAATGCCATATCATACAAAATTCTTGCAAATGTAGTAAATCAGAGACTGAAAGTCTGTACAAAAATTACTGGAAGATTACTGAAGTTAATTTAGAACAAGATGGCCTACAATAGATACAATGAATGTGATAAAACAACATGCCAAAATCCAAGGAATTGAATAAAGATCTGAAAATATTTTTATTTATTTTGAATAGAATTTAAAAATAGCTGTTTCCCCCATTTCTATATGTTTTTGATGGTGTGGATTTCCAATTATCACAATAAATGTGATAATACAACATACCAAAATTCCAAGGAATTAATAAATATCTGAAAATATTATTATTTATTCTGAATTCTTCTTCTTAAGGTGCCTTCTCCATTACTGAAAGTTGGCTATAACTACAGAAAATTGCTCTCTATCTTGAGCTGTTCTTAGTATCGAATGTGTGTCCATGCCTGTCCAGTCTCTTACATTCTTCAACCAGGAGCATTTTCTTCTTCCTGGACCTCTTCTTCCTTCCACTTTCCCTTCCATTATAAGTCGTAGGAAGTTGTATTTTTTTCCTCTGTAAATATGTCCTAGATAACTAGTTTTTCTGTTTTTTATATTTAGGAGTTCTCTCTCAGTACCCATTCTTCTTAGCACCTCGTTGTTGGTCACGTGCTCTGCCCAAGAGATCTTCAGCATCCTTCGAAAAACCCACATCTCAAAGGCTTCTATACGCCTCATACTTGTAATTCCGAGAGTCCATGTTTCCACTCCTTACAGCAATATGTAAATAAATAAATAAATAAACGTTTTTACAAATTGGTATCGGATATCCAACGATAACGTAGAGTTTATTAGGAATTTTTTCGTTCGTTGAAATGCGGACCTAGCATATTCGACCTAGTGGTCAAGATCTTTTGTTATCCAGCAACAAAGATACTGGAATCTTTGTACTGGACTTGTCTCTTGTACTTTGTACTTTGTACTCTTATTCTGAATAGAATTTTAAAATACCTGTTTCCCCCGTTTCGATATGGTTTTGATGGTGTGGATTTCCATTTATCACAATAAATGTGATAATACAACATGCTAAAATTCCAAGGAATTGAATAAAGATCTGAAAATATTTTTATTTATTTTGAATAGAATTTAAAAATAGCTGTTCCCCCCGTTTCTATATGTTTTTGATGGTGTGGATTTCCATTTATTGTTCCAGTTCTCAGTAAAAGTGACTTTGTGAAATAGCTTTTTAGATCCATACTTATAGATTGAGGTAATGTGGGGATACTGTTGTCGTTTATAGCTTCTTTGGCATTTTTGTCTTCTGTTTCGTTACCTGCTATTCCAACATGTGATGGGACCCAAAGAAACTTAATGCTTGTATCAATGAATGCTGCGTGTATATTTTCTTGTTTATTTGTAGTGATGATATATAATCTGTCTCGATAAATATTTTGTTCATCTTATTTGCATTTGCATGTAGTATCGCTTGGTAAATTACATAGAGTTCTCCTGTTAATATAGTTGCACTTGCAGTATCTGGAATTCTATGTTTGAGAATCTCTATGTTGTTAATTATTGTCACTCCGACTCCATTTTCAGTTTTAGATGCGTCTGTATAGTATACTGTGTAATCGGAATGGGAGTTAATTAGATCTCTGAAGTGTTGTATGATAAGATTAGGGTTGGTGCTATTTTTTTTTGGAATTGTAATAGACTGCAATTGACCGTTGAATTTTTTTAGTTCAAGCTGTAGATGAAAATATATTTTTGTATTGATATAAGGGTGGAAATTGCTTACAGTTAAGTAGGCTCATTGTATGATAAATTCTGCGTTAGCAGTCGTTAGCCATGGATATGTCTAAAATGTTATTTATTGGAATTTTTATTTACAGTTATGCTAGTTAAGTAGTTAAGGGTTAATATGGTATCTTTGGTATCCAAAGATTTTAACATTGTTGTGCTGGCAGATTCATATGCAACACATACGTAATCAATTTAGGACCTAATTAAGGACCTGTATAACATGAGTAGTATTTTACCATCGGCACCACTAGTTTTTTGAGCTAGGTACGTTAACAAGTTAAGGCCATTTTGATATGAAAGAACTAACTACTAGATATGACTTTTTCAATTTAACTGTTGATCAAATATCACTCCCAGAAATTTTATTTCGTTTGTATAGAAAAGATTTTGGTTTTCAAGCATTAAGTTCGGTTTATCCTCGATATGTCTTTTTGAAAATATTATACATTTTGTTTTATTACAACAAAACCTGAAATCGGTACTTAGGGGCCAATTTACTAGTTTATTTAAGTGTTCTTGTAATATTGACGCCATACGATTAACGTTCTTGCCTTTGATGTAAATAATTGGGTCATCGGCATATAGCCTTGAATGAACAGGCTTCGCAATGATTATTGTTATATCGTTTATTGGTAATTGTTTATGTAAGCCAAAATATTTCCTTGATATCCCATTTTTTTTAGAATATTTACTATACGATGTTTCCATACTGTATCAAATGCTTTAGTTATGTCAAAGTAAATTGCTAAAGATTTTTGATTATTTTTAAAAGCTTTGTGAATAAACTGCCTGGTCTGGAGTCAGCTTGTTCGATGGTAAGTTGATCATTTTGTTCTAGGTTCAACATTAATCTTTTGTTGACTATTTTTTCCATAAGTTTACGTGAAGAACCTTTCTAGTTTTTTTTATAATGTTTTATTTATATTATAATAATATTGGTTTGTTTACTCTGAGATAGCGCGT
>NW_027313435.1:0-21727 GCF_040954645.1 Diabrotica undecimpunctata | reverse complement strand
ACGCGCTATCTCAGAGTTCTCTCTGTGACTTGTTTTGGTTCTGGGGCATTTTTCCTTAAATTTTTTCTAAATATGTCGATTTTATGACATACCGAAAATATTTATGAATACTGCTATTCTTTTTAATTAAATAGCTTAAATATTGTAATAAAAACACGAAAATAAAATTGTCTGATGATAAATACATATAGGTCATTCAACGTGTCTGACGACTCGAATATGTCAAAAAAATTCATAGATAACCAACTATTTTTTTTAAACACAACTTTTTATATTGCCTGTCGATTTAGTGACTATAAAAAAGTTTATTAATAACTGTAAGAGGAACCTAGAAAATCAGTAATTTATGTTTAGGGCTTTTGCCTTAAACATAAATTACTGATTTACTGATTAAATGTTTATGCTTAAAAAGTTAGTTTTATATCAACTCTATAAGATTACCGACAGCTAAGACTTCCTCCATTTTACAACAAAAATTTTCAATCATGTGCCATGGTTTCCACTTGCTCCAGTGGCCAGGGGTAAGTGGAAACCTATCCGAATTTATATATTGAATTTATTGCTAATAATTCTGGAGCAAGTAGAAATAAATAAAAAAACATTTCTAAATACCTTTCTAATAAAAGTTTAAAAAAACATGGTTATTAGCGAACATTATAGTGATTTAGAGATATAAGAAACGAAATTAAAGCCTGGTGCTCTTTTGTAACTTGGGAAAAACTTATTGGTTTTAGCAATACAAATTAAATTTGGAACTTAAATAATATTCTGGTAAGTTAGGAAAATAACATTATCCACAATTTTTTATGCATTTTCGAAGAAAACTAAGTTCTACTTCAGTATTAAAACACTGCAAAATTTAGGGAAATAATAAATATAATCCTTCTCCTTTAGCTCTCCTTTAACTAGAATTTTCATTAACACGAAATGATCGGGCATAGCCTCGCGGTTCTTCTTCTATGGGAGGGGTTGGAACCCTTAATATATCAATATCGTCGTCGGAATCTGATCTAGTCTCAATAAAAGCTTGGTCTTTTGATCTTGTTGTATCTTTATTTTTGCTAAATAGTCAGTGTATCTTTGCAGCTGAACATGCCTTAATCATGCTAAGCACATTTTACAAACTACCACCTAGACGCCTGTATACGTGGAAATCACCTACACACAACGGAGAAGACGTTATTATAAGAAACCAAATAGACTACATACTTGTTAACAAAAGATATCGAAATAGTTTCAAACAGTGTTAAAACCTACCCAGGCGCTGATATTCAATCTGACCACAATCCTTTAGTGGGCGAGTATAGAACCAAGTTAAAGAAAACACGCGGAAAAACTGTAAAAAACATGACATGAGAAAACTGAAATGTAGTGAAGTGAAAAAAATAGTCGGCAAAACAATAAATAGAAAATTCAAAGAAATCGATAATACAACGAAAAGCACAGAAGAGAAAATAGAATCCCTTAATAAAAGGATAGACAACATTAAATATAATTTTCTGAAGAACGAAGTAGGTAAGAATAAGACATGGATGACGACAGAGATTCTGCAGCTGATGGAAGAAAGAAGAAAAAACAAGAATAATAACTCTATGTATAAAACATTACAACGAGATACACGGAGAAATAGCACAGAAGCCAAACAGAACTGGAGCAAAAAATGCCAAGAAATCGAAATTATACAAACGACGACTTCAACACGCATAAAAAGATAAGAGAAATAACAGGCAAACGTAAAATCAGAAGAGTAAGTAAACTTGTTATTGACAACGTAGAGGTAATCGTGGACAAAGAGAGTATTGATAATACCTGGAAAAAATACAAAAGAAATTTATTTTTTGACGAGAGAGATACCCTCTCCAGTCCCCAATATCTAAGGAAACAGGACCACCTATACTAGTGGCAGAAATGAGAGCAGCTATAATATCACTAAAAGAAGGAAGAGCTCCAGGACCAGACGAAGTACAGTCTGAGTTTCTTAAACTTCTTGATGATGAATCATTAAGAATACTATGTAAAATCTTCAATAATATCTATGACACAGGCAATATTCCAAAAGATTAGCTAGTTTCAGAATTTATTACGTTACCAAAGAAACAGGGAGCAAAAAAGTGTGGAGAATATAGGCTAATAAGTCTAATGAGCCATACACTAAAACTTTTTCTTAAAATTATACATCGCTGAATATAAAAGATATGCGAAGAGACAATACAAGACACACAGTTTGGATTCATGAAATTCGTAGGTAAGAGAGATGAACTGTTTAGTCTACAGGTATTATTCCAAAGATGCAGAGATATGACTTACAATATCTACACCTGCTTTGTGGAGTACCAAAAAGCATTTGACACAGTTTAACACCGAAAAATGGTGGATGTCCTAACAACAGCCCAAATAGATGATAAAAACCGGCGTATAACACAAAATTTATACTGGGACCAATCAGCCATAATAAGAACAAATCTTGGAGATGAACCGACGAAAACGATCCACTTTCTGCGAGGCGTTAGACAAGGATGTATACTTTCACCCATATTATTCAACCTATATTCAGAGAAAATCTTTAGTGAAGCCTTGGAAAATTGCGAACTAGGAATCCTTTTTGCAGGTAGTTTAAACAGTTTACAGCAACTAATAAACAAAGTAAATAAAGTAAGTGAAAGATTTGGACTACAAGAAAACATCTCAAAAACTAAATTTATGGTTATCAGCAAAAATAAAATTTTTAGAGAGAGCAGAGAAAATCTTTAGTGAAGCCTTGGAAAATTGCGAACTAGGAATCCTTTTTGCAGGCAGTTTAAACAGTTTACAGCAACTAATAAACAAAGTAAATAAAATAAGTGAAAGATTTGGACTACAAGAAAACATCTCAAAAACTAAATTTATGGTCATCCACAAGAATAAAATTAGAGACGACCACCTGCTTATCAAGAATATACCAGTGGACCGAGTAAAACAGTTTACCTATCTTAAAACAATAGTAAACGAACAATGGGATCACTCACAAGAAGTAAAATGTAGAATAGAGAAGACTAGGAGTGCATTCAACAACATGGCCAAACTCTTTAAAAGCCACAACTTAATCTGGAGAAAAAAGTAAGGCTCCCAAGATGTTATATCTTCTCAAAATTATACTACAGAGTTGAATCCTAGACACTCACTAAAGCGATGAAGAAAAAACTTGAAGCCTTTGAGATGTGGCTATACAGAAGAATCCTAAGGATATCATGGACAAACAAGATAACCAACGAGACTGTACTACGAAGAATGGGGAAAGAAAGAGAAGTGATGTATACGATTAAAAGGAGAAAGTTAAAATATCTCGGACACATAATGAGAAACGGCACTGAATATAGATTACTGAAAATAATCCATCAAGGCAAAGTATTAGGAAAGCGAGGAATTGGGAGAAGAAGAATATCATGGTTAAAAAACCTGAGGAAATGCTTCTCCACAGCAACTAAACTATTTAAAGCATCAATTAATCAAATAATTATAGCCAGAATGATCGCCAATATTCGAAACGAATATGTACCAAATGAAGAAGAAATAGTTAGTGTGTGTTATGATCTCAAGTCAGAACAGATTTTCTTACGCTTTTTGTATTTTAGTGAGGACTTTTAATGCATGATTCTGATTATCATTTTGAACAGACTATTTATATTCTAACGCAATACTTCTGACCAAGTGTGTTGTTTTGTTGCCATTATTATTTTCGGACACTTCTTTTTGTTGAGGGGTATCGCCAGGGTCACTTCTATTTCTCACTAATGATGCCTCCCTAGAATTATAATGTTGAAATCTTTTGAAAGCCTCGTGTTCAAATATTTGGTCACTGTATTGCAGAAAGGGTAAATACTGGCCTTACTAAAACCACTTCTTATATGGTTCGAACTCAGCTCCTTCCATACTTGTGAAATTATAGAAGAAAATATGGATATTGGTAACTTTTTACCGTAATTTCTTCTTTGTCATTTTATGAGCTTTATCGTACATTTGTCTTAAAGGCTTGAACATAGCAAAATCCATTGGCTATAGGAGAAGATTAGTATGTGGCGGTAGTTTTAAAATAATTATGTCTTCCCTTAAAGCGTTTTCTATAAGGTCAATTAATGTGTGCGTAGAGTCTCCATTATAGATCAGGATAACGGGTCTCTCTTTAATAATATTCGAAAGGAATGTATGTTAAATATAATTCGAAAATGTTTCCGTTTCCATTCATCCGTCTATTGTTGCTCCGTATGTAATTCCTAGATATTTGTCAACTTTTAAATGGAGATTTTATATTATTTTCTGTATCAGTACTTACTACGTGGTACAAGTCTCTGACAGATATATTGGAAGATAACTAGAGTCTGACGAGAAAAAGAAAATTAATTAAATTTACAAATTGTCTATTAATAATTTGCATCTATTTAACGTACTCTTCGATTTGCATACAAAACACTTCATTTCTTTGAATTTTTTTATTAAATATTTGAGGGACACGTTGATACGTTATTGTAACCGAAATAGTACTGAATAGTAATAGAATGGGCAGGACGTGTACTGAAATCGAATGATGAAAGACCACTAAATACAACCTTCTGGGAAAGGCACGACGGCAGGTCAGGTGGTCGCCCATGAAAAAGATGGAAGGATGCAGTAATGAGTAATCTACATACGACTGGGGTACAACAATAAGAGATTGCTATACAAGGCCAGCAAGAGTGGAGGAAAATAGTAAACGCGGCCAAGACCCACTTAAGAGTTGGAGAGCCAAGAAAAAAGAAGAAAAATAATTAGAAGTAATGTACACAAATATGTTAGCCCAATAATAACCATGCCCAAAATGTTATCAATCAAGACATTAAGACCAAGAATCTTCAGAAAAAACCACGGATAACTTAATGACAAACAAATAATAAGAAAAAGTGGTTAAAAAAAGAGCAGAATAGAGAAAAATATCGAATATTGTGTTCCCAGTAGTAAACATTGACAAAATTACTTTATATTCGTCTAAAAATATTCGCTTTAATGAAAGTTTATTAAGTTTATAATCTAATAATAAAATATAAATCCAGTTCCGAAGATCAAAGAACTTAAAATTTATTGGTATATATACATGGAAACAAGCCAAGTTCACGCAAAATTTTATATTTCTTGTTAAGGATAGTGAACTTCCGTATATTTTATTTCCTACAATAACTTATTTATAAATAAGAGCATTAAACTTACTGAATACCAATCACAAATAACATGTGTTTATTCAAATTGGCATAAATTACAGAGCCAATAACTTGGTGGAGATTAAAAGAGTAATAAATTTTGGAATTGTTAAACGTTAAACCATAAAAATAGTATATGTTATACAAATATTTTTAGAAAATCATTTTTCAAATTAAATTTTCAAGTTTTCTGTTTATTTTAGACTTAATATTTTTTAACACATATCAAACATTGATATTTTTGAGTCATTCATCTCTTTGTTCAAAAATGTTGACAGTCAGAGAGAAGATTTGTAATATCCAAATTTATTTAATATGCGTTATAGAAAACAGCTATCATTGGTTGACCTTAACTTTAAAGAGTTGGGATAAGGTATGGAACCAAGCAAATATCTTTCAAACAAAAATAACAATGTTTATGAAACTTTGCACCCAAATACTATGACACATAACGCATCTGATGCCATATTTTTTGTTACTACTCTACATCCGGTTTCACCGGAAATACTCTTAAGTTATTGATTCTAAATGGGACACCCCGTATATTGTTACAGATTTAAAAGAACTTGGTATTACTAATTCACACAACACAAAGGTTGGTAGAAAAAAAGTTGTTAAAACGAGAAATAAAACGCTTTAAAGTTAAAGAATAAGTTAACGTACTTTCTAAGACCAATGAAATTAATATTTAAAAAACCCTTCAAAGGTTTAAAATGCTCACCGTTCACCTACTGACAATGTGTAAGCCTATTATTAAATTCATGAGTCACTCTTTCCAAGATTTCTTCACGTATTAGTCCATATTCAATAATAATTATTTGTCTTAAATTCTGGAAGCATGTTGATCGCCTAATGTAAACATCTGATTTTACTTCGAAAAAAAAATCAAATGGGCTAAGGTCTGGAGAACGAGCAGGTCACTCTATTAATTCTCATGACTTATACCTTGGTTTAGTGATACATTTGTTGTCGAAGTTTTAGGTGATTTCTCTAAATCAATTGTAACGTTTTGTCTAATAACTTTCGTCGTTGCGGTTCGCGGTTTTTCAGGTTTTGGCAAATGTTTGACCATCCTAGTTGCATTAAGACATTGGAATGTTTTAGTAACCGTTGAATGTGATATGGGATTTCTTGAGGGATGCAAATTATTAAAAATAATATTACACATTTCTTGCAACATCTCAGGTTAGCAAACCAGGATATTCTTCTTCGTCCTGGGGCCCTTTTTCCTTCAATTTTACATTACAAAATGCATTGGAATAGTTCGTATCTGCCTTGATTTCTCATTATATTATGTCCCAAGTACTGCAGCTGACGGCCCTTCACGATGTTGACCAAATCCTCCGAAGTGCTTCTTCATTGGTGACTTTGTCTGTCCATGGTATCTTCAGGATCCAGGGGCGGCTCGTGATAGTACAAGATGGTGAGGCACACTACACTTAAGGAAAATTATTATTATTATGGTTAGCTTCTCTTTGCTCCAGTCATACCCGGCTAAGGAGGCATTGCTCGCGCCAGCAAACAATGACTTGGCGTGAGAAGGACTTCTGACGATACGCGCGCGGATTAACAAAAGTCATCCTCACCTCAAAGCTCTCCTAAGCCCTCCTCCACCCTCCCTTAAGTGCACTGAAGGTGCAACATAAGGGCTGACTGCTTTTTGAAAAAGTCCGCGATTGAGCTGTATTTATGAGCACCATGTGTAATAGGGTGCTCATAAATGTAACTTAAATGATACCCAAGGTGTCGTTAAGCGACTTACTCCGGTTTATCATGAAATCTCGTATCGTGAGATAAAAGCGAACGAAAAACGAGGGAGCTCTAATCCTCGAGCCTGCACCTTGGTTAGCGGCCAAGTTGTAGCCTCAAGGATCTAGATGGCCTCTCCCGTGGCCTTTTTTTATTTTTATAATTTTTTTGTGAATTTTTTATTATTTTATATTTTTTTTGAATCTTTATATTTTTTATTAATTTTTTTGGGATTTTTATATTTTTTTGGGGGTTAGTAGGTATTTTTTTATCTGGGAGATTTGTTAGTAAGTGTTATAAATGGCGACTGCTAATCTAGTGCCATCTTCTTCACGCTCTCACATATCCCTTCAGTTGAAGCTGCGGTCTAGCATATCTCCATTGATCGTTCTCGTCGTAAGATGTTAGTCGGAAGGTCGATTTTGTGACATCATAACGTGAGGCCGTTTACGTTAAATAAACTTAAACAAAGGGTTAAATTTTGTTTTTTGGTTTTTTATTTCACGATTTTTAAAAATTATAATTATTTTAGAAAAACTTCAAAAAATATAAATTCTAAAAGGAAAACTGAGTTCTAAAATTTAAAGTTTTTTATAAATTAAAGGAATTCTGCGAGACTTCTGTTCTGCAAAATGATCTATTACATCGTCTATAAAAACATTCTCATCCTGTGATTTTATAAATGATTTTTCAATTGAGATTTTTGCCATATTACTCAATCGTGTCTGTCCAGTTGTATTTCTGATGTAATTTTTAATCCTTTTTAGCGCGGAGAAACTTCTTTCTGCAGAAGCACTTGTCACTGGCAAAACAACACAAATGCATAATAATTTAAAAACTTCTGGCATACAAAGTTTTAAATCATAATCGTGAAAAAAAATTAACATTTCATAAGGGCTTGCGCAATTTTCTATTATATCATTCCCGTACATAGCGGATAACTCACTTTTTAGTTGATTTATATCAAAAATATTATACTGCGTTGTCAAGTTTTTTAATAGATCATGAGGAAATTCTTTAGCAAAAATGGGAAATTTTGATATATTCAACAGATCAAAGAAATGTAATTTTTCAACGTCGCAAAACCTAACCTCTGTTTGGGTTGCTATAATGTCAAGAATTTCAAAAAAAATTTGCCTTAATTGTTGAGTTTTATCAGTCATTTCAACTCCCTTACGACGACGTTTCGAGTGTAACGCAGCGGTATCCAGTTTTTCATAAATTGTATCAAAATAAGTACTGTTACTCCTAAATTCACGTATTTTACTTAGGGTATTTTGAAGTAAATTTCTGGCCTTAACAATGTCTGTATTTCTATTTTGTAGAATGGAAAAAACAGTATCAGTTTGATGAAAAATCAACGAAAATATTTCTAAAAAAAATACTCTACTACAACATAACAATGTTGTTACAATTTTCAAATAAAAATCTATGTTTTATTTAAAATGTACTTTTATACCCCGAGGGAAAAAATGTAGCGAATTGGGTACCTTTGTACCCAAACGGCAACGCTGCTAATTAAAAGAACTACACCAAACCAGAGCGGCATGCCTCTCTTGTTAGGTGAAATCGTGGGCAGAAAATAAATAAATCATGTTGAATTTCGCTAGATAATGTGATGTCTAATATGTCAGACAGAGCAATGCCGTGAGGCTTGCCTCGGCGGCTATAATTTTTAAAGAGAGAATGAGATGCACAGATGATATATTAGAAGCTGGCGCGGAAAATTGAGCCGTTGTTTATTTAATATTTTGTGGTTTAAGCTTGTCCCTTGTCCGGCCCGTAGATTATGAAGAAATATACAAAGATAAGACATCAGGGGTGTACATATTTTAATTTTTTATCATAATGAAAATAAAGTTATTTAGAAAATTCCAAAAAGTTAAATTGTAGTTAAAGAACGTAAATAGTCGATTGATACTGGTGAGGCACTGCCTCACCTGCCTCATAGGACCAGCCGCCCCTGTCAGGATCCTGAATCCTAAACACGAGTTTACATTGTTATTCTCATTAGACTACTAAATAGATTAATAGGCTTACACATTGTCAGGATGTGAACTGCGATTTTGAACATTGGAAGTGATTTTTTTAAATTATTACTCATATTCTTATAGGTCTTACTAAATAAATTTCTTTAACTATAAATTAATTTATTTCTCGTTTTAAATTTTTTTTTTAAATTAACATCCAGGCGTTTCAGAAAATATCTACTACTACTACTACTACTTGTCGGTTTATAACCTTCTCCGCCGTTTTCTGACTTCCAATCGCCACTTAGACCGGTTGTTCCATAGATCTTCTTCTATGGCCCTCTCAATCAGTTCTTTATTTATTCCTTCGCTCCAACTTTTTCTCGGTCTGCCTCGTTTCCTCTTTCCTTCTGGTTGCCACTTTAGTATTTCTTTTGGCATTCGTTGTTCGTCCATTCTTTGTATGTGTCCGAACCAAATAAGTTGTTTTGTTGTTAGGTCATCTGTGATTGTTCGTTTGATTCCCATTATTTCTCTAATGCGTTCGTTGGTAATCCTTCCTCTTCTAGATCTTCCTGCGGCTCTTCTCCAAAAATCCATTTTCATCGCTTTCAGCGTTGACAGTGTTCTTTCTTTCAGTGGCCATACCTCACAGCTGTATAAAGTGATACTTTTTACTATAGTCTCATATATCCTCTTTTTATTTTCTATGCTGATGGATTGGTCCCATAAAATGGTGTTTTAACATTGTGATGGCTTTTCTCCCTGACGTATTTCTCTCTCTTATGGCGGCTTTGTCTAATGTTCCATCTTGTGAAATAGTGATACCTAGGTATTTGTAGTCACAGCAGTGCTTTATCGTAGTGTTATCGTCTAATATGAGATCTTTTTGTTCTGCTCCAATGCACAGGTATTCGGTTTTCTTTTTATTTATTTCTAGACCCCATATATCATACTCTTCAATTAATTTTCGTGCCATATAGTTTAAATCGTCATAATCTTGAGCCATTATTACTTGATCGTCTGCAAAGTTAAGCGTATATACCATAGTATTGGTGAGCGGTATCCCCATTGACCTGCATTTTTGTTTCCATCTTTTTAAAGCACTTTCGAGGTATATTTTAAATAAACTGGGAGATAAGCAACATCCTTACTTTAATCCTTTTGATGTTATAAATCCTGTTGTTATTTATGTTGTTTCTCAGAAAATATCCGAGAAATTAAAATTTCTGAGTCCGATCACAAGCAAATGTTTACATCACAATTAACCAAAAGTTAATGCTTTAGGTATATGAAACCCTAACACAATCTATGCAATAATCGATTTCATATTTCATTAAAGTTATAAAATACATGTTTTATTTCAAATTGTTAATTAAATGTCAAGTCTATAAGATTATTTAAAAATTGCAGATTATTATTTAAAATATTAGATATTATTAAGAAGAAAAATCGGTTGCCTGTAAAGTCGGTTTTACGGGCGAAGATTTTACGTGACAACGTCTTTTTCTCGGTAGAATATTTATTGATATGAATATTATTAAATTGCACAATAGGAACAAGGAATTGAATGAAAATAAGAATTGCACAAATTTTAACTATAGAAATATATTTTGTTTACTAAAACATTGTACATGTAAACTTAAACTTAACTAATTTCTATTTGAGTGATTTTGTTGAGGATAGGACGATGATAGGAGAAATATGAAATGAAAGGAAGTGTTTCTGCTGTAATGTGTCTTGAACGCCAAGAATGCTCGAGAAAGACAGAGACACAAGCACGCACCGATTCAACGCGCCTAATTCTCTAGTGCTGCGCGCGCAGCGGACCAATCATGTTTGAGTGGGAGAGAGACGCAAGGCAGTCGCCGGTCCGGCGGGCCTCTCTCTCGTTCGGTGACTCATCGTAACAGACGTGAGCGGGCGTTACACTTTTTCATGAATGACTCCGAGCCACAACCGACAAAGACGTTGTCACGTCAAAAAAATGTTCAAATGTTGGTTCACTTAAAGTATGGGAAAAATTCAAGATAAGATCTTTTATGATGTACATTTACTAAGCACTAAGACATTAGATACTATTAGATTATCAAGTTGATTTATGTTTAAATGGGAGAGATTAGATAATGTTTTCTTGCACTTAATAGATCTCAGTTTTTTATCGGACGTGAAGCCACCTGAAGCGAAATTGTTTATTTCACAAATTCATAAGAGATTTACGTATTGGGAAAAAATTACGTCGTTTTTGTATTTTGTACGTTTTTTATAGGAATAAATTAGAAAAATTTCATTTATTCAAGGTAAGTTAACAAACAATAGCGAATAGGTGAAGTGATAAGTTGAGAAACTTACTCCTTGAATCAGGGTGAACTGGATTGGTATTTTAAATAACATTTTGAGTATCTCCCTATTTGGACATAGATCTATAATAAATTCATACTTACTACAAACAAGTGTTTATTGAGTAAAAATGTTGGATAAGGATATCCCCTAACAATAGCTATATGTCTACTTTAATGCAGGAAAAACTGATCTCAAATATTTGCCAAACTGAGACATCAGCAAAACCAAAATTAATTTTGTTAAAATTTTTAGTGTACCAACAACCAATAGTAATTAGAATTGTGCAAACTAATTAATGCAAGAAAATTTAAAAGCAAAATCTCTTGTATGCAATAAGATGCTGCCTGTTGGCATGTGAATTTTGTTCACATATTGTGGAGAATTTTGGGCTGGCGTCTTTAATTATTTATTTTTAAACTAACTAACATGTAGACACATTGAAAGTTAATGTTTAGGTTATAAACATTATTTGAACAAAGATGTTTGTGTAAAATTAGAACAAAGATCTGCTTTATAAAGGCTCTCCACCAACATCTCCGTTACATGAAGGTAGCTTTCTGTACTAAAGATTCGTCTTTAGCATCCTGATTGACGTCAATGAAACGGATTTTTGATTTGAGTCCACGACCGTGGTCCCCTCTCTGTTCGTTCCATCGACATTTTTATTTATAAATTCACAAAAGTCACTCAAACATAAGTCCTCTCCTTGACATCTCATTTTGTCTGTTTATAAAAAAGTTTTTTTTTTATTTCCATAAGTTGGAATAAAAAGCTGTCAAGCACTACATTGCACCCATTGTGCCATAAAGTTACTGGGCACGATGGGTTACACCTTGAGATTGGACAGCTCAGTAGTCGCATATAAATCTCATCATAGGATAAGTAATGAGTTAATTATGGTGCGGTTTTCTGATGATTTTCTAATTGAGCATGTATGTATATTGTATGTGTGAGTGTTTGTAATGTTTAGTAAACAAATCTACTGTTTAATGACATAGCCGCAGCCCGTATATGAAGTTCTCGTTTGATCCGCAGGTGCTTATTTTGTTGTACCTGATTTATAGCTGCCCTAAGTTCTATACACCCATAGAACGTTTCCCATTAGCTATTAAGAGGTGCCGTGTCAGTCTCCACCCAGTCTGTTCTGTGTTGAGTAAAAGCAAACTCAGGCTCACAGTGTCAAATCCTTGCTCTTCTAAATACATTAATATGATAGATCAACATTAGCAGAAATGGGATGACAAAGAATCCGATGTTATTGTTTTATTTCATGATATAATGAGATTATTCCAGAAACTGATGATTTAAGTGATGAGCCAAGCAGAAGTGACCATAAATAGCTTCCACACCAGGCAATTTAATGACCAATATGAAAATAAAAAGCAGGAAAAAAAAAGAAAACCAAATTAAAGAACGTATTAGAAATGAAAAAAAGGTAGGAGAAAAATTAATGTTAAGAATTGAAAACTGTAGTGTACCGGAAAAATGTTTACAGCAAATGTAAACCAACAATTGCTATGAAAAATTTACTATGGTAAAATATTGTTTAAAATTTATATATATACATATATATATATATATATATATATATATATATATATATATATACATGTACATAAATACATATTGTATTTTTATGTATGTGCGTGCACCTTAATGAAATTATTTTAGTTTCGCTAGTGTAACTGACCTGTTTAATAGTTATTTTTGTATATCATTCCTACGAAAAGTACATTGACGTTCGACTATAAAGTGCCAACACTAAAGCTTTAATAAATCATGATCTTTGTAAAAACAAATCACATCAATTTTTTTATATTATATTTATTCTCTTTACCGTGGAAGTGTTATCTACGTATTTATTTTGAATTTATAAGATAATTTACAACAGAATGGGTCACGTGAGTAAGCTAATGCTTTTACTTACAATTAATGTAGCAATTAATGTAATACCGAGAATAAATCTGAGAAAACTAAAAGAAACTGATACCAACAAATCAACAGATAAATGGAAGAAAGTAGAGGAGATCTTGAGAAATATCACAAAACAAAAACTTCAAGAAGACACATCATCTAAAAATAAACAATGGATCACACAAGTGATGACGGAAAGAAGGGCATACAAGAATAAAAACGAACGTAAGTACAAAAAAATTAATAAAATAATCAAACAGAAAATCAAAGAAGCTAAGGAACTGTGGCTATCAGAAAAGTGTGAAGAAATAGAAAAGTTAGATAAACAACATGACAGTTTTAACATACACCGGAAAATCAGAGAGACAGCTAGCATACTCTGAGATAGCGCGTTCGGAAATATCATGGATAAAAATAACAAGATAGTAACGGAATGTACAGATAAAATAAACAGATGGAAAGAATACATAAAAGAGCTATTTGAAGACAACGAGAAAATTGAGGTCATTACTCTGAGATAGCGCGTTGGGCCACCAATCACCAAAGACGAAATTGAGAAAGCGCTAAAACGTATACAAAATGAGAAGGCCATGGGACCAGATGAAATACCTACAGAAATCTTAAGAATATTAACAGAAAATCATATGGCACACTAATATAATTATTTATTGACAGTTATTATACGGGAGAGATTCCGAAAGAATGGTTAATATCAATATTTATTCCAATACCCAAAAAATCAAATGCAATGAAGTGTAAAGAGCACAGGACAATTAGCTTGATGAACCATATTCTAAAAGTGTTCTTACGAGTGATACATGAACGTATCTATAAAAAGCTAGATGATAGAATAGCAGAAAACCAATTGGGATTCAGAAAAGGCTTTGGCACCAGAGAAGCATTATTTACTGTACAAACACTAATCGAACGATGTCGAGATGTCACTTGCGACGTATTCATATGTCTAGTCTACTTCGAAAAAGCTTTCGACAAAGTACAACACCGAAGAGTAGCAAAAATACTGCAAAACACAGAATTAGATGACAAAGACGTGAGAATCATTGCCACTTTATACCGATATCAGAAAGCCATAATACGAATAGACCAACAAAAATCGAAGGAAATACCTATAAATCGTTGAGTTAGACAAGGATGTGTGCTTTCTCCTTTACTTTTTAATATGTATTCAGCAGAATTGTTTAAAGAGGCATTAGAAGATGTAAATGGAGGCATATTTATTAACGGAGCAGTTCTGAATAATCTTAGATACGCATATGACACAATACTCCTTGCCGACAGCAGAGAAGGACTACATATCTTGGTTGATCGCATTACCCAATACTGCGAAAGGTATGGAATGGCACTGAATAAAAATAAAACAAAAATCATGGTGACATCTTGAGACTCATAATTCAAGGAAAAGTAGAGGGTAGGAGGAGCGTAGGAAGAAGACGCGTTTCCTGGTTGAAGAACCTGAGAGAGTGGTTTGGTTGCAGCTCAAGGCAATTGTTCAGAGCAGCTGCCTCGAAGGTTAGAATAGCCATGATGATTGCCAACCTTCGTCGCGGAGATGGCACTTAAAGAAGAAGAAGAAAAATCACGGTGGTAAGCAAGAACAAGATTGAAGAAGACAGTGTTTATGCTAAAGGAAAACTTTTAGGCAGGGTACACAGATATCAGTACTTAGGTTGCAAACTAAATGAAGAATGGGATAGAAGTACGACAGAGAAAAAACTCATTAACTTTGAAATGTGGTGTTATCGAAGAATGTGGAAAATATCTTGGACACAACACATAACAAATGCGGAAACGCTACGAAGAATGAAAAAAGATAAAGAAATACTCAACACTAGAAATAAAAGAAAAATCGTCGGCCTAATGTATTAACCTGCTAAGTGCATTTTTTGGTCAATTTTACTTTTCGAGCTCATCATAAAGTTGAGACGATTACCTACCTTATGGTAAAGGAATAAGGTCGATATCAATATTCAATTGTGTAGAAACGCCGTGCACGAAAAACTGCGTTGTACCCAATAGCAAAACTACACATCGAAAACCTGCTAAATCCTCGTGGGACCTTAGTTGCGTACTGACAATGGTCCGCCGTCAACGTGGCTGTTGAAAAGATTGAAGTTTTCGAATGTTTTTATAAAATATTTTGAAAATAATTTGATTATAATACCGTCACAAATTGAAAAATAATATATTCCTCCAGTTACCAGTGAAAATAATTTAATTATACTACCGTCACAAATTAAAAACTCCAGTTGCGAGTGAAAATAATTTGATTATAATACCGTCACAAATTAAAAAAGATTTCCAAGCAAACAATATTTTGATTTCAAAGGATATAAATAGTTCAGCCATTCAATCATTCGAAATAATAAGTCATGAACCAAGCCTATATTCACTTAAAGCTATTTCTAATACTCCAGATGGAACGCCAAGCATTATAGACAATATGGACGCTCCGGATGAAAGCATATTACTCTGAAAGCTCTTGTTAATTCCAGTCATCAAGTTGTACCCAATCCACCTATATCAGATAATAGTAATACAAAACATAATAAACTTGTGCCTTATTCTGATTCTGACTCAGACTTGCTTTCTGAAATAAGAAAAAGTAATAAACGAAAGAAACGGTTTCAAGTCAATAAAAAGAATGGTTTTCGAAAAAGAATAAAGACAGAAGAGAATGTGGTAAAAGCTATTTTGGAAGACAGAAGAAAGAAGACCACTATAATTACATGAAACCAAAAGAGGCTCGTTCCATCAAATTAAGATGCACTTGTAAAATCGGAAAGCACAGTACTTTAAAATGTGAAACCATAGATAAAAATTTAAGAAAGGATATTTTTAAACAATTTTGGAGTTTTGCTTGGGGAGAAAAAAAAACCCTCTTCAACGAATGGGTAACCACTATTGAGACAATGCGACCACGAAATCGGAATACCAAAGAGATAACAAAGAGAGCGAATACATTTATTTATCATTTAAAAGTTAATAATGAAAACGTTAAGGTATGTCGAACGATGTTTTTGAACACTTTAGATCTAGGAAGGTGGACTGTACAAACCAGGAAAAAGGACTTCACAATACAACATCCTATGACGCCTTGAGGCGTCACAATTAACCATCTAAATTTTTTTATATTTTGCAATTTATTTTGATGTGCCTTTGAATTTAGAGTGTTTAGAAGACTGTTTTTGTGAAGAATTTAATAATTTTTAAAAGTTTAGTTTTTGTTTCAAGAATTTTTTAATCTTATTTTTCTTTTAAATAAGTTGTCTCTTAATATTAACTTTGATTAAGTTTTAATATTGACTGTGATTTTAATGGTTAAGATAAAAGTAGCTAGTGAAGAATACTTACAACATTTATTATGATTTTGGTTATTGTTTATAAAATAATCTATCATATTGTTTCATGTTTAAAGACTGATTCTGTTGTTAAACATTTGATAATAAATATTTTAATATAGACTGTATTTATCTGGTTATTTTATTATAAACCTTAACTAAAAATCACATTGAAATGTCATTATGTTCATTTAAGTGTTATAACTGCTAAGTCCTCAATCAAATTTAAACCTTAAAACGAAAAACTGCCAAGTTATTATTTTTTGATTTTTTTTAACCTGTACTTTAGGTACTCAAGCATTAAAACTTACAAAATGTCTAGAATCATCATAGGAACCAACGGGATCCTTAGAATCTTGATATGTAAAAAAGAAAAAGTATTATTCAGTTTATTCTCCCTCCTGTAAACTATGCAAAAATAGACTTAACAGGATAACAAATTAGGCCGACGAAATGTTAAAAAAGTTACTTTGGTCACATACTAAGAAACGAGAAATACGAATTGATGCGGCTGGTAATACAGGGGAAGGTAGAAGGCAAAAGAGGACCGGGGAGAAGACGCACGTCCGGGCTGAAGAATCTGAGACAATGGAGTGGGAAAACATCTATAGAACTTTTCAGAACGGCTGCAGATAGAGTCAAATGGGCCATGATGATCGCCAATGTCCTTAGGGATGGGACACGTTAAGAAGAAGAAAGAATGTAGCAAAACCTTCAAAGTATATGATAAATAAAATTGCAGCACTTGCTTCACAACCCAAGCAAACGCATTTACTGCACCATAAAAGAAATACTTCAAATATATGAATAAAGTCATGCCTTTACTAGAGATCTAGAGCAGAAGCTTTATTTTTTTGAAGGTACCTACAGTGCAAACTCCGCGTCCGGTAAAATAACACTTGTGTGGTAGTTATGGCGTTTCTAAATAATGTAACTTGTAAAATTTTACAAAAGACGCATAAAGCGTAGATTTTAGAAAGCTTTTTTTGTTTCAACGAAGCAAACGTGCAATAGTTAGCCAACCATTTCTTTGGCGAGGAAAATAATGAGAAACTAGGTGTTTTTGGTTATGTAGCTGATTCGGGTTACCAAAACAAAGTAGGAGGAATATTTGGAATCCACCAATGTACTATGTCAAAAACAATTGTAGATGTAATGGAAAAAATCTGGCAGAAAGAAAATCTATGAATCAAGTTACCATTTTCCAATGAAGAAATACGTGAAGTCCAGCGTCTTTGGAGACAAGTTTATTGGTTTCCAGTCGTAAATGGAGTTCTGGATTGCACATATGTCTGTATTCGACAGTATTCACGATTTGGAGATAAATATATAAACTGCAAAAGTTTGCCAGCATTTAATGTTCAAACAAGGTGCGATGCACAGGACAAATTTGCAAGTGTACAGGTACAATGTACTCTACATGTACTCTACTCATGACAGTAGAGTCTAGAAAATCTCTGACATTTGTTTCTTTATGCGTCAAAATACATAAAAAGCTTTGCTCCTAGCAGATAAAGGGTATGGAATAGACCCTCTTTATATATATATATATATATATATATATATATATATATATATATATATATATATTGTTATGATGTGTTGTTTGTTTGAATGATGAGCAATGAGTAATTTTAATAATATATAGGGTTTTTATCGCGGTTCTCAAAGAATTAGTTTGTAAGTACTTTTTTTAAATTATCTTTATTATAACTATTATGAAACACACATATATATCTAACCTAGCCAATGTAAATTTAAAATAAACTATCTTTAAATTGATGTTCTTATAAAACTAATTAAATTCTATAGACAATGTTAAATTTAAACAAACTATCTTCAAAATTGAAATTGTTATGACACTAACTAAATTATATTAACAAAATTTTGTACCTTTCTTTCACTGAATGCCTAAATGAACTGTTTTCCACTATATAGATTCTAATCACCACTGAATGTCTTCGTACTTCAGTTATCCTTGTTTTTTGTGAAATTACTTTTTCCAATTATCAGCTTCTACCAATTTAAGATATAGTTTTCTTCACCAGCATTTATACACCACCAGCAAACACCAGCAAACAGCATTTATATTTATTCTTCTTTTCAATATTCCAATATCCAATTATTATAAGTTGATTTATACTAATCTCCAACCATAATATAATTTAATTTCTTCCAATATACTTTTTTAATCTTCAATAATTATTTGTGTATAATTATAAATGTGCATTAAATTATATGCATAATTTTTAATCTTCATTTAACTCACTATATTAAACAATTTGACTATTTGTACCTGATTCACTGACTCCAACTAACTTTCATATTTCTTACTAAACTTTTCTGACTGACTTCTTGAAATTCTGAACAATTTACTTCACTACTAACTTTCATAATAAAACTGGCCTGACTTCTGACTAAAAACTTTCTGACTGCTTGACTTTAGACTAAAAACTTCTAAAACTGCCATCTTGAATCCAAATCACGGGTATTTATATCTTTTGGATATTCCAGAACCATCTCGTAAGATATCATGTTCTATTTAGTTCTATTTAATACATGTCTGAATTTTCTGGAACAAACCATTTCGCAAACATGGCCATCTCCGGTGATCCAGAGAATTCCATTCTTTTCTATTAATAATTTTGTTGACATTTAGGCTTTTCAGATCAGAATAAACATTCAAATTAGTAACTAACACTCTAATTTAATAAAATACATATTTCAAACAATATATTATTATAACCCCACTTTATATTCGTAAATATTCTTAAACGTCACTTCAGAGTATAAATATCTGTCTATCACTCATTGTATAGTTGGTTGCCTAGTCACATGGCTCACTTACATATATCTACCACATTATAATTACTAAATACAACTTTTTACAATTATTATATGATAATTTCTTAAAATGCCCTCACATAAATATATTTTTATAAATTTCTCTAGTATATAACTTATTTAAAATAATCAAATACTTTTTTATATCTAATATTATGTAGTATATAACTTATAAATTATTTTCTATAAACCCTAATTGTCACAAAGATATATATATATATATATATATATATATATATATATATATAAAGATATATATATATATATATATAAAGATATATATATATATATATATATATATATATATATATATATATATATATATATATATATATATATTGAGATGATATTAAACATAGGAGAAAGAAAAATAGTGTTTAAAAAAAAATAATTTATAAGTTATATACTAGAGAATATTATAAAATATATTTATATGAGGGTATTCTTAAGAAATTAGCATATAATAAGTGTAAAAAGTTTTTTTTTAATAATTATGATATATTTAAGTGAGCCATGTGCATAGGCAACCAAATATACTTTGAAAGTGACAGTTAAGTGATGGTTGCGAATGTAGAATAGGGTTATTTGTTAATTTAAGATGTTTAGTTTACATATAGTTACGGATTTGAAATAGTGTAATTTATTGATTTGGGGTGTTTAATTTACATACAAGTTTATATTCTGATTTGAAAAGCCTAAATGTCAATAAAATGCTCGATAGAAAAGTAAAGAATTCTCTAGAACACTAAGTTAACCCTGTTTGCGAGGAGAGACTATTCGAGAGATTCATATATGTAGGAAATAGAACAATTCGAATATGATTTCTTGCCAGATGGTTCTGGAACATTGAAAAGGTATAAATACTCGGTGATTTGGATTCAAGGAGGACAGTTACTATGAAGTCAGTATATAGTCAGACAGTTAGTTAGTAAGAAGACAGACGCAGTTAGTTACAGTTAGTAAAGTCAGTTGTTCAGTAAGTTCAAGATTAGTCAGTCACAATTAGGAAGAAAGTATAAAGTATGCAATAATCAGTGATTTAGTATTAAAATTAGATAGTATTGGAAAGTATATTAGAAGAATATTGATTGGAGATTAGTAGAAATCAAATTATAATAGTTATATGGTGATTGGATATTGGTATAGTAAAAAGAAGAATAAATATAAATGCTATTAAGAAGAAAAATATTTTAAATTGGTGGAAGCTGATAATTGGAAAAAGTAATTTCACAAAAACAAGGATAACCGAGGCTGAGAACGAAGACATTGAGTGGTGATTAAAATCTTTATTTTGGAGAACAATTTCATATAGGCATTCAGTGACAGAAAGGTACAAAATTTTGTTAACATAATGTAATTAGTGTCATAAGAATTTCAATTTTAAGAGAGTTTATTTAAAATTTACATTGTCTATATAATTTAATTAGTTCCATAAGAATTTCAATTTAAAGATAGTTTATTTTAAATTTTACATTGGTTATGTTATAGATAGATATATATGTGTGTTTCATAAAAGATACAATAAAGATAATTTCAAAAAGTGCTTACAAACTAATTCTTTGAGAACCGCGATAAAAACCGTATATATATATATATATATATATATATATATATATATATATATATATATATATTATTAAAAAACACTCATTGCTCATTAAAACATCATTCACAAATAAAACATCATCACAATATATATATATATATATATATATATATATATATATATATATATATATATATATATATATATATATATATATATATATATATTGTTATGATGTATTATTTGTTTGAATGATGAGCAATGAGTATTTTTAATAATATAACATATAGGGTTTTTATCGCGGTTCTCAAAGAATTAGCTTGTAAGTACTTTTTTAAATTATCTTTATTATAACTATTATGAAACACACATATATATCTAACTTAGCCAATGTAAATTTAAAATAAACTATCTTTAAATTGATATTCTTATAAAACTAATTAAATTCTATAGACAATGTAAAATTTAAACAAACTATCTTCAAAATTGAAATTGTTATGACACTAACTAAATTATATTAACAAAATTTTGTACCTTTCTTTCACTGAATGCCTAAATGAACTGTTTTCCACTATATAGATTCTAATCACCACTGAATGTCTTCGTACTTCGGTTATCCTTGTTTTTGTGAAATTACTTTTTCCAATTATCAGCTTCTACCAATTTAAGATATAGTTTTCTTCACCAGCATTTATACACCACCAGCAAACACCATTTATATTTATTCTTCTTTTCAATATACCAATATCCAATTATTATAAGTTGATTTATACTAATCTACTCTGAGATAGCGCG
>NW_027313434.1:0-21729 GCF_040954645.1 Diabrotica undecimpunctata | reverse complement strand
ACGCGCTATCTCAGAGTTAGGCAGCCATGAATGTTTCTTTAAACCAATCCATCTCTTTCCTTCCACTTTTCCTTGTATTACAAGGCAAAGTAAATGGTATTTCGATCCCCTAATTATATGGCCGAAGTATTCTGTTTTTCTTCTCTTTATGATGTTTGTGGGCAAGCGTTCTGAATTCATTATTTTATTAATATCTTTATAGGAAGTTTACGAAACCCATGGTATTTTTAGGATCCGTCGATAGCACCACAACTCTAATGTTTCTAATTTGTTAACCATTGTGGTTTTTAATATCCTTGTCTCTCAACCATATAATAGGATATACCACACATAACATTTCAGGATCTTCCGGCGAATATGTATCGACAGGTTTTTGTTACATAAAACTAGTTTCCAGGTCATAAAAGGCTTACGTCATACTTAGATCCTGATTATTATCTCTTCATCAGTCACAATTTACATTTAACCAGCTGTCGAGGTCTTTAAAATGGTTTACGCGTTCTATCTCCTCTCCATTAAGCGAAAGAAAACCTTAATCTACATTATTCTTTCCAACCTCTATCCACTTTGGCTTTGAAATATTGATTTTAAGACCTCTCCGACAACTTGCTTCACTAACTAGAATTACTAATGTTTGGAGATCTTGTAAATTTTCTGCAAGAACAGCTGTACGGTCAGCGTATCTAATATTGTTGATTACTTCTCCGCCTAGTCTTACTTCCTCTTATCTAACATCGAAAGCTCGATCTCGTATTTATGAATTGCAACCTTGAGGCATTATATGAATACTTTTATTACTGTTATAGCAAGTTAAGCTGTATATTCCACATACAATTAAGATCATATACATATTGAAAATTAATAAATAATTTTAGAGTTGATAGGGCTGTGTAACCTTTGAACCACCCATCAGAAACGGTGAATGCCAATGGGTAACTACCTCCGAAAGTTGGGAGCCAATGTAGAATTAAACTCACAACTTTCTTTGGGAGCAATTGTTAGGCCTCGTTTAGGTCAGTCACTTAGGCGTAAGAACTTAGAAGTAAATCTGGAAAATGAGTTTGGCTCGGACAAATAAACCAAGATATTAACTAATCGTATTTGCAATAGAATGTTGTGGTTAGATATATCTGAATCTAGATACTTTTATGTTTCTATCTTCAGGTGGCCATTAAGTCTATAATTGTACATTTAATATTGTTAACAAATAAAATGAAGATTATGTTTCGTTGACATGGTGCATTAATTGTCTCGTGAAATAGTCTTGTCGAATATCATTCGAGAGAAAATTATTTACCAGCAAAATTTTCTTCTGGTTTTATTCAAGTTTATTGCCTTTTGGCAATTTTAGCTTATAAAGTTCTGACAAAATCACTCGACTGACGTTTCGTAATTTAACTGTCAGAATGTAATTCGCGAAAATTGCCAGCCAACAAACTTTCATACCAGTCGAAAATATTGCCAACAAAATTTTCTCTCTTATGATATTACATACGCCAATAATTAAACGAAGTTTATAAAAACGCTTGCCAATGCCACTGTTATGTACACTCACGGTAGAATCACATGCGGTATTTCCCTGTAACGGATTCGCGGTACTTTATACCACGTGTATCACGGTACTGTTTTTTTTAATTATTCGTTATTACTAAAAGAGTCGGAAAAAGTGAAAGTCTGGTGTCTACGGAAACCAAATTAAGAGAGGCAAAAAACAACGTCTGTTCCCTACGGGAAATAATAGGGGCAATTTTGTTTTTCACGGTCCAAAAATGTCTGTTTCTCGAGGATGGCGCTAAGTCAGGAGTAGGAACTATAACTAAGGGTTGGCCTAAACGATAATTTCGTAACTAAGGTTGGTAATTATAGGAATGAAACAGCGAAAAAGGTAATGTTGTTTTTTGCATGTGAAAAATTGAACACTCTAACTAAATAGTAAACCCAAAGGAAAAGCAAATGCTATTGGCTGAATTACCAGTACTTTCAAAAAAATAAAATTATCTTCAAAAACAAAGCAACGAGCAACGACGAACAATATAATAATATATACTGTTGGGAAAATACCAAAAATAAATTACGGTTTATGAGTTCCACACATAAAAACAAGAATAATAAAATGAGCTCTCAGTTTAAAAAAAAAAATTTTAATTATTTTAACCATTCTTTTTGATGGGTAGAAAATAAAAATAAATCGAATTTTATGAGCATTTTAAAATTCTGATGTTGGAATTGCGTGACAAGCCATTCGTGGGATTATCAAAATATGCGTTTATATAAAATGCATCTGATATACACTATACATCTTGACTTATTATCATACAAAAGTTCTACACATTTTAAAGGCATTTATGAATATCTTTATATTAGGATTTTGTTAAATAATTGTTCATTTGCATACCTGCGGGTGCAAATAAAGATTTTTTTTTTAAATTGCTGTAGATAAATGAATATTTAAAGATGATGGACAAGATCTTTTAATTTTATTTAGAATATATGAATCACAATGAAGCATAAATATTTTTCATGCCGTTGATTATTCTCCAATATTTAACGCTCTTCATAACTTGGTATTCTAACCGCTTATTTATTATTTTTTAGATATTTGATCTTAAATTATTTTTTAAGTTCATTAATGTGTTTTTTATTTTTTAATAAGGATGGTTCGAATTCGAAGCTAAGCTGTTGTAGTATAATACGAACCTGGTTTTCGATACTCTGCAAATCGTGTTAAAAAGTATATAGAAAACACAAGTTAATAATTAGTCGTTTAGATACTTGTTTCTATAAGTCAGCTATAACAACATCAAATAGATCAAAGAATGGAAAAAGGAAAGTATTTTTGAAGTTTGTAAACATTTAATTGCTACCTAAGCGCTTTCGGCTTACAAAGCCATCTTCAGAGCTATGCTATAATAGAACAATGATAAAAATCACTAATTTAAGTTAATATTGTAAACTTTAATTTTAAACACACTTTAAAAATACTTTTCTTTTTCTCTTCTTTGACGCTTCCACTGGTTTCACGTATGACATAAATTAGCTATTATAATAAAGCCTAAAGACGCAGTACTATGCTTTAACAGACTTTTTTTCTCAGTGAAGCTCATAAAAGAGATTCCATCTGTAGGAACGGTTATTGCAAACAGAAAAAAACCGGCCGAAACTTACCAAAATATTGATTAGAGGAGAATCTGAGTTTGTTGGAAATAAATATGGTATAATTTGTGCAAAGTGGCAAGATACCAAGGAAGTCCTAACCCCTAGTATTTGTCATGGATCTGGCTCTTCTGTACTGCGCCGTAATAAAAATGGGGTCAGAAAAGAAGTTGCCTGTCCAGAGGCAATTAGATTCTATACCAATTTTATGGGAAACGTTGATTTAGCGGAACAAATGGCAGGTTTATACGACATGGATTGCAGATCGGGAAAGTGGCGCAAAAAGGTGTTTTTTTAGACTGGTTATGGTTGCAGCGGTAAACAGTTGGGTAATGTACAACGATCTTTATCGGAAAAAAATACCTTTTCTTGAATTGTTAATGGCTATAGTTTAACAGCTAATTCAGTTTAGAAAGGCTACATTAAAAGTTTACATAAAAAAAAGGTCGACGGGGATGCCCTCCAAGAGAACAAAAAAACATGATACAGTCAAGAGTGGAACACATCGACGTTGTGCAAGATATTCCTAACGGAAAATAGAAAAACAAACTTCAACGTTGTGCAGAATGTTTCAAGTTCCACTTTGTAGAAATGTCTTTACGCCTTACTACACTTAAAACTGTAAAAGTATGTTAAATAAATGTTTAAAAACACTTTAACCGTTTTTTCATGGGCTACCACCTGGATATATATGCTGCAGTTAACAATACCAATGGAAGAAAAAAATCTTATGCAAACCTGTCTGCGTATCTTAGTTACATACAAAAAACTCAGAAATTACGATTTGGCATTTTCTCTTGTCTTTATATTCTACGTATGATTTTATATATCCTTTGAGAAACAGATTTGAAAAATTCTGATAAACAAAGTTCAAACGAAATTTATCAGGATTTGCATAAAATTACTCGTAGTTTCTTCAATATCCATAACTTTTGTAATTAAAACACTATAATGTGTTATATGCTCTACTGGAAGGAATATACTATATTTATGTGAAGATAAGAGCAGAGATTATTTTTTTTTTAGTTTATTGTATCTCAACTACAAGGTTATTGACACTGGGTCAATTTTGTTACTATACATTTTACATTACATTAGGTATATTTACAATAAAAAGAATAATAAAGTAAAAAAAACACTAAATTTTGTAATACAAGTTCGTTTGTCGAAAGAAATCTAATACATTCTGAACAAATTCTAATTGGCTGAGAATAACATTTGTAAGACTAAGTATAGAGTATTTTTTTTTGTTCTTGCTCGTATTTGACACACTGTGTAAGAATATGTTGAACGGTTAATAATTCACTACGCTTTTCACAAACAAGTGATTTCTCCGAAGTCATCAGGTGTCCATGTGTCAGCCGTGTATGACCAATTCTTAGCCTGCGAACGATTAATTTGTCTCTTCTACTTAAGGTAGGTAGCTGAAAGGTTTCGATGGTAGGTTGTATTTTATGTAATTTCGAGGTTGAATTCTTCCGTTGGTTTTGCCAGGACTTTCTAATTTGGGACCTAAAGAGTAGTTTTAGATCTGATGTTAGTTGAACAGATTTGATGTCTGATTTGTTTGTAACTGCTTCTTTTGCAGCAGTATCAGCAGTCTCATTACCTAAAATGCCAACGTGTGAAGGAATCCAGATTAATGTTATGTTTGTTCCAGAAGAAGTGAGATAGTTTGTTGCTTCATGTATGGCATGAATTATTGGATGTTCGGACAAAATATTTTTAATTGAGTCGATGGAGGACATCGAATCTGTACATATTGCAGTGTTCTTGGCTTTAGTTTGGTTACGTAAGCTTTTTAATGCTTGTAGGATGGCATACAGCTCTCCTGTATGAATAGAGGTGGATTGTGGAAGGCAGAGCTTCTGAATGATACTATTTGAAGTTGTTTCAGAATATCCAACACCTATCTTAGTTTTAGATGCATCTGTGTAGAGAATCTCGTCATATGAGTTTTTGTTGACCAGCTCTAAGAAAGATTGCCTCAGAATTTGGCTGTTAGTTTCATTTTTATGATAATTATTAAGCGAAAGGTTAATTTTTGGTATGTTATTAACCCATGGAGGAGTTGATGACAGTATATGAGCATCTATTACTGAAAAATCAACAGGTCGTGAAAGGGTAAGTAAAATTTGAGGTAATGTCTGGTATTTATTATTGGGCTCTCAATTATAGGGTTTGTATGTTAGCTTATATATAGGGCTGTTTTGATTAGAAGACACTCTAGCAAAGTATGTTAAAAGAAGTTGTTGCTTGTGAAGCCGAAAATTAAGTTCACCTGTTTCACAGCGAAGACTTTCGGCGGGACTGGATCTGAAAGCTCCGAGACATATTCGTCATGCTGTATTCAGAATAATGTCAAGACTCCTTAAATAAGTCTTTGATGCTGACATGTATACAAAGCATCCATAATCCAGTCGAGACCGAATAAGAGATACGTATACCTTAATTAATGGTAATCACGAAATCCAAGAACATCAGAGCTAATCTTGTAATAGACAATACAACGATTGAGCGTGTGTCCTGTTATAAATATCTAGGTGCTTGGATCACAGACGATACTGATCAAACAAAAGAGATTAGATGTAGAATAGAAATCGCTAGATCAGTCTTTAATAGAATGCGCAAACTCTTTTGCAATCGTGATATCAACATAAAGTTACGAATACGAATGCTGCGGTGTTATGTCTTTTCTACCCTGTTGTATGGAGTAGAGGCTTGGACACTAAAACAGTTGACCACAAAAAACATCGAAGCTTTCGAGATGTGGTGCTATAGGCGCATTCTCAGAATATCATGGATGGACCGCTTCACTAACACGCAAGTACTCCAAACTTTAGACAAAAGATGCGAAATTCTAAATGAGATAAAAACTAGAAAGATGGAATACTTGGGGCACATTGTGAGAGGTGAAAAGTACGAACTTTTAAGAAATATCATGCAGGGCAAAATTAAGGGCAAAAGAAGTGTGGGAAGAAGAAAAATATCGTGGCTTCGTAATCTACGTGAATGGTTCGGGTGTAGTTCGATTGAACTTTTTAGGCGCGCTGCTAACAAAGTCGCAGTGGCCATGATGATTTCCAATCTCCGTTAGGAGTGGCACGAGAAGAAGAAGAAGATACCTTAATTAGGATATCTTCATTAGCTCCCCCTCCCCCCCCCCCATTGATGGTTTGCTAGAGATTTTAATAGATTTAATCTAGCCTAGCAATTACCTTTGACGTTTCTAGTCTGTGGTTTCCATGTTAGTCGACTATCAAAAATTAAACATTATTGTGTTCATTAACTACTGTGAGCGGAGTACTATTTAATGCAATTTGAGGTAATAATATGCTACGTGTTTTTCGACTGAATTTGAGTACTTTTGATTTTTCATTAGAGAAATTAATACCAAAGCTTATAGACGAAGAAGTTATTTCAGTTACTGCTTTTTGGATTAAGTTTGTAGTTGTTAACGTATCTTTACCGCGGCAATATAAAATCAGGTCGTCCGCATATAAGTTATACTTCACTGGGTTTTGAATATTCTTGCAAATATCATTAATAGTTATATTATCTTTATATTTATCTATTATAAATAAAGTGGAACTTAGAACTGATCCTTGGGGTACCTCATACGGGAACGTAGGTTGAGGAAGATTTTCCGTTAACTAATACTTTGAAGCGGCGATTAGAAAGAAACTGTTCAATAAAAGATAATGTATTTCCCGTAATATTGTATTCTCTTAATTTGGTCAATACAGTAGAACGTAATAGAGTGTCGAAGGCGCTCTCGATATCAAATGATGTTGCTAATAAATCTTGCTTATTTTGAAAGGCGGTTGTGATCTCTGTTTGTAACATTACTAAGTTGTCAGTCGTGCTTCGTGATGGACGGAATCTGGATTGAGCTGAGTCAAAAAATTTTGTGTATTTCTATATACCACATAAGTTATTTGTTTATTAGTTTTTATAGCAACTTACACAAGGTGCATGTCAGTGAAATAGGACGGTAGAAATTTGGATTATATTATGTTTCTTGATTGGTATAACGATAGATTCCCTCCATAATATTGCAAATTTCTGATTGGTCCATATTATGTTGTACAGTATAAACAATTTTTTTACGGCAGATATGGGAAGATTTTTGAGGAATATAAAGGGGATATCATCGAGATCTGCAGCTGAATTCTTGCAAGTTGGAAGAATATTTTAGAGTTCCTGTAGTGTAAATGGAGTGTTTAAGACAGTAGAGTCAAATTTGTGAGATTGGGAAGGATATTGTACAGGAGGATTTGTTTCATTGAGTACATTTTTGTTTTTAAATCGTTGATAGAAATTTTCGGCGATTACGTTGACGATTTGTTAATCATCGGTTACTAAATTACTCTTATGTAAAAGAGCTGGAATTCTTGTGTGGGATATATATACTGCAAATAGTTATTCTTTTAGGGCACCATATTGTTACTGCAATTGCTTCTAGGTTTGTAAATAAAGACAAATGTGTTAAATATACGTCTTTTTCGACAAAAATTGAGGTTCCTCCACTTGCTCTGAGGCATTCTGTTCTTACGTGATGATGTCCTTCATAACCCCTAAGATCAATATCATGTTGGTGTCCCTGATAAGTTGTTGGATTCTTTCTAAGCGGCGAAAGAATCCGTCACAATACCATTGAATAAGTGTGAAAGTTGTTAGTGATTGGATTTTTCAGAATGTTGTGAATGTTCGGTTGGGTCATCATCGTCAGAAGTATCAAGAGATGCTTGTGATACTAGGCTATCTGTGTCGTCTACATCTGAAGGTAATTCCTTTTTGAGCTTCTTAGTGATCTAGTGGTTAGGTGTGGATAAATTGCATACATGTCAGATAAAAGTGAATTAATGTCAGAAGTAATTTGCTGGGCTTATATTGTAAGGTTACTACTTGACCTGACATTCTCAAGAAAGGCTATGATATGATCTGGTAGAGTAGAAAAGCTTTGGGGTTTGTTGGTTTAAAGATCTTTAATTATTTGCTTTGATGCATCTAATATTCTGGATTTATCTGTGGGATCAATTTTTGACTTCTTCTTAATGTGGTTTGTGCTTTTTTCTATGGAGTCTTTAGGATGAGGCATCAGTGACGAGCTCTCAAGATAAGGATTAGATATTATTTGGTCAATAAAGTATGAGTCTGGTGTGCTGAGTGGGCTCTTTTTTGTCCCTGTACAGGTTCATCAGGTAATCGTTCTAAGGTAGTAGCTGATGAGGTTTTTGTTACCGATGATTGTTCACAGGCAGATTAAGGAAAATTAGTGTTTTGACAATTTGTACCACTTGCAGCTGTATGGCCAATTTGTTTACAAATAAAGCATTCCATTCTATCAGTAAATAAAAATATACGGTATGGTGTGGAATCGAATTCAATGAGTAGTGAGGTATGAAGCTCATAATTTTCAGTAGGTGATAGTATGTGTAGTTGTCTTCGAAATGAGAGGATGTGGCTATATTCATCTCCTTGAATTCCAGCTTTTAAGAAAGAGACAGGATTAAGGCCGTTTAAAGCATTTTCTACGGGATCGTGAGAAATTGAGGAACCGATATTGAAATTATGATACGTTTTACTGGAGTAACTAATCTCCTAATAGGTAGGTCTAGAGTGTTTACTTTATTAATGGGATTGTTGGTAATAAGCTGTTCAACAAGTTCAACTTTGCTTAGGTATATGCAGATATGGCTGTTCGAGATTCTAGACGCATATATTTTTAGGGCCAGCAATATTACCAGTGGATTTAACATAGTCAAATAGTTTTAAGTTTTCTTCTGAGTGATAAATAATTGCTTGCTCCTTTTTAGGGAAGGAAGGCTTGGGTCTAGAAGTCAGCAATGAAGAAAATATCACCAATCTGTACACAAATGTTTTTTATCACTATTTATTGTAATTAAATACTATTAAAACTGGTATTTACAGTAGTAAATTGCAAAAATTGGCACTAATTTACAGAGCGATATGTACACGTACACTCTCTATAGGCCAGTTCGCAGAGATTATTAGTTCAATATTAAAAGGGAAAACTTGTAAGACCAGTAGTATTAAATGTCACCAAAGCAAAAGGTTGATGTATAAAAATACGTAGTACTAATATGTCTGTTTTTGATTTGTGCTGCACTGTGGAAAAACCCTTTAGCGAATGTAGAAAACATCTTCGAGTATTTATTTTAACGGCGCGGTACTTTTTCAACTGTCGTTTATGCACGAACGAGAAGATAAAAGAAGGGCTTTTGTGTATTATATAAGCTCGGCTGGAAACAAGTGTTTGGGTATATAGATCGATTTTTTGTGCTTTTCTAATACACATCACGTATAGCATAAAAACAAATCTAGTTTATTTCGTTCTCTCGAGTGTTAAATTCTAAAATAAAATTAGCTGCCTTCACACGGAGGCAGTGAAGGAAATTTTATAAATTGCTGTACTGTGGGGATATTTTTTTTTCATTTTATATAAGTCTTTATTTAAGCCTTCGCAGGAAAGACGAGAAACTTGTAATGGGTCCATTAATAAATACAGTTGTTACAAAATTGCATTTACTCTTTTTAGGATCATTACTTATAAATTGTAAATTTTTAATTAATAATAAAAAATGCACTGTAAACTTCGTGATAAAATTGTATATCAGTTCTACATAACTTGATATCACCAAAACAAATATGTAAAGAGATATAACCCATGCCGTGTCTGAATTGTATACAGGGCTGTATGGTGTGTGGGACCGTCTTATTAAAGCGCATTTTAAAACTACAGCTAACAGTCTAGTTTCAAATTAGACTATCTTAGATTGGTGAATACTATTAACTGCTTCACGTCCGACCAGCCAAATAAATTGGTTTTCATCTTGGGGAAAGTTGCTCTTATTCCTCTCCTTATATGTATCACTAGGTCGGGGTCTAAATTGTCTGTTATTCAGCAGTCTAAGTATTTCAAGTTTGTCACTTGTTCCATTGGCTAGTCGTAGCAGTTATGTTTGTCTACAATTTACAGTTAGAGTGTTTATACCTCCTTTCTCTGATCTCTGCGTTTTTGAAGAAGAACTAATAGACTGATCAACTCTTTTCTGGTCATAAACCGGGTCTACAAATATATTTTTCCATGCTTATATTGTAACGCGTCAAAAATTCAGTTGTTATAGTCTCTGCAATTTTCCTTATTATGTGTATATCATGTATATAAATAATACCTTTTTGTTCTCATAAATATCTTCCTACGAAAATATTTTGTCAAGACTTTTATTGACTTCATCTTTTATTATTTTTACTTTTAAATAATGGAAAATACCAGTAAGTCAGTAACATATGAGTCCGCTAGATGCAAAACTTTGTATTTACTGTATAAGTCAAACTGAGTTATTTGCAAAAAACTGATAAATTTTGCAAAAAACCTTAGACATAATAAATGGTACTTTTTTGTGATAGATAAATGCTTTATTAGGTAAAAT
This sequence comes from Diabrotica undecimpunctata, assembly GCF_040954645.1. Lineage (NCBI taxonomy): Eukaryota > Metazoa > Arthropoda > Insecta > Coleoptera > Chrysomelidae > Diabrotica > Diabrotica undecimpunctata. The sequence continues at coordinate 11,119 of NW_027313434.1, read as the reverse complement.
ATGATGATTTTTTTCTTAGAAAAGTTATTGGGTTTGCTAGAAAAGGAAGAAAATTTTGAAAATAGCGAGTTTTGCAAGTGAACTATGTAAATACAGATTTATGCAACTAACATTTGCAAATACATGATAATAGTCAACCATTAACGATATTAGTGGTTGTTATATTAGTCTGTTTTCTAAACCTAGTGTGTTAGGAATAAGGAAGAAAGCATGTGGAACTAAACTTTTAGTGAAGTTTATTTTTAGTCAAAGTACAAAAGGTATTACAAATTATAATATGTATATATTTATATTAATTCCTAAACTCTAAGTTCCTCTGGGTCCTCATCATCAATATGATCATATTCTGCAGCACTCTCGTTATTATTTGCTTGTACGCCAGTATCTATAATTTTATAAAATTTGAGATCCGGCTGGTCTCTCCAATTTTCACCAAAATGGTTTCTAAGGAGAGTGCCTATGGACGATTTATCTCCTTTCAATGAACATCCAATCTGTTGTAACTTTGGTTTCAATAAAGAAATCTTTTTCCCTTTTCGTATTATAGACTTGCTGAACCCTATGTCAAAACGATAAAATATTTCCCCCCTTACCGTAGCCATATAATCTTTGTCCTTAGAAAATATAAATCGTTTCGTTGCATTACATTAAAATGCCACTGGGAAGGTTTTTTAACAACAACGTCACTCGTCTTTCTTTCTCCAGTCGGATATCTGCCAGTCTTTACCAAGTCTCAGCACCTTTGAGTGTTTTCCAATTATGTCTTCATATTCTTTTCTGTTTATTACAACGTTCTTCTTTTTTATCTCCCTTTCTATCATACCGAAAATCCTATCTGGTGGCAAAAAGGAATGACCAACAACAGGAATCGTAAACTCCACTTCCTTGATGTGACCAGGTGCTTCATAAACCAACCAGTAGATTATCATAGACATCATCGTGCTATTTTTGTTCTGTCCACCACATCCATCTGCAAATAGGTGAACTTTTTCGATTTGATTTTTAAAGTTGAATTTTATGAGAGTATCATGTACAGCAGAGGCAACAGCATTTGAATCTTTTGGATGTTCAAACTCCAGCCACACATATGACGTCACATTTGCAGAAGAAAGATGGGATTTCGAATTTCCAGCCACGATGGTGAAATTATAAAAATTTATTTGCTGTGAGAAATAAGCCGCCTGGTCGGGAAGCTTTGGCAAAGAAAGATTTTTTTGACAATCAAAAGAAAATATTTGTATGTTATGATTTGATTCATTTTTTAACAAAGAATAAAAGGCTTTAGCTCTTAACGTATGAACTCTCTGCTCTGTTATAACCTTTAACTTTTCTTCTTCTGAATTTTCTTTTCTCAAAATTTCCTTCGCTCTGAGACACGCAGAACAAGCATCTACTAAGGGAGTGCCGAATGATATGTTGTAGTGTTCATTAACGTATGTTCGGAAATATGATAACTTTACGGAATGATGTGGATGACGTTGACAATACATTCTGTAAAGCTTTGTAAAATTCAGATCACATGGTAAATACAATCTAGTCGATCGTCCTCTATTATAATGACTCTCTGCACCGTTCAAACGCCCCATAAATGTTTGGATAGATAATTTTATTGGATCAAATCTACCTTTTGTTGTATCTCCCCCTCTTCTCTCTTTTGGTATTTCACCCCGGATAACAAACGTTCTTACAACACGCTCTATTCTTTCAGAACTTAAATGAGTTATTCCAAGAAATGCTGTCTTACATACTCTTAAAAGTCCACCCTCTACTGTAGGAACAAAATATTTAATTGAAATTCCATGTAGGTTTGTACCTGATCTCTTGGGCTTTTGACCTTCACAAAATTTCAGCAAAAAAATATCTTGTTTTATTTTGTCAGTTGTTGAATACAGATTATTATGGAAACGCTGAATGTCTCGCATCTTTAAATCTATACAACAATACACTTTCTTTGTATGGTTACAGGTGGGAAAACCGGGTAAATCCTTAGGTTTATGCCTAAAAATATTGACAATAAGTCCCAAACCTATCTAGTTAATTGTAGACACCTCTTACCTCTTAAGTTTCATTACATTTCGTTTCCATTTTTCTGTTTGTACAACTCGTTTTCTCCCTTTTCCTTTTTCACAAGGTCTAATATGCATATGAAGATCCATAATGTTAATTATTTGCAATAAACTTGGTGTTTTTAGTACTCAAATAACAAACAGTGAAACCGGTAATGGCGAATGATGGAATAATTGACATGTGCACATGAGACGTGTCATGTGACTCAAACAATGTAAGCGATTGGCCAATTGCAATTACACAGTTATGCAACTGGCATAGGCTGACAAATACAGAGTTTTGCGTCTGATTCAAGATTTCTAATGCCTTTTTCTTAGTAAATGCCTTACTTTGCTGCTGAATTTCTACATCAGCAGATAGCTATAACATGTGACAAATAACTGTCAGCTAAAACTCAATTTTTACAATTTTTGCAAATACAGAGTTTTGCATCTAGCGGACTCATATCGAGGATACATCATTTATATTTTTAAATAACATACATATAAAATCAGAGTTTGATGTTTATTGAGAGTAAACTAAATGTAACACCAAATACTTATCATGTCGGGATAGTATTATGAGGTTTTTTCCTGATTTTTTTTTCATGATTTTGAAATCACTAACAGGAGAATTTTACTATTATCATATGCTATGACTTTTGTGACAGATATTCTCAAATTAAAGTCGATTTCATGTAAACGAATGAATTATCTTACAGTAAAGTCGTCTCAGGAACGCCACTCAGCAATATTGGCAATATCATTTTAAAGTATAAATTTTAAATAGATAAAATTAAAATAAAAAAGACAGTCAAGATTTGATTTCACGTCCAAAGTGTCTATGTATCTGTTTATACGTATTTCGCCCTAATAGGGCTCGTCAAAACAGCTATTCATAGGCTTTCTCAACGTGAAAAATAAATATTTTCGGTCTTTAAGAAGCAACAATAAAATGGCTTCGATATGGACGCAATAGCGACATCTGATAATAAATCCGTAAAATAGTTTCGAAACACAATTCAGATTTCTTCTTTAATCTGAGCCTTCTAAAAATTGCAAGGCAAAACAGACGTTGATAAAGATGTTAATAGAGACATGGGGAATCTAAAATTTGCATTCCACGACATGTCTTCTCAGCTAAGAAGAAATCCTTAGCGAATTGGTTTCTTGTACTATTATTATATATATATATATACATATATATATATATATATATATATATATATATATATATATATATATATATATATATATATATATATATATATATATTAACATCTTTATCAACGTCTGTTTTGCCTTGCAATTTTTAGAAGGCTCAGATTAAAGAAGAAATCTGAATTGTGTTTCGAAACTATTTTACGGATTTATTATCAGATGTCGCTATTGCGTCCATATCGAAGCCATTTTATTGTTGCTTCTTAAAGACAGAAAAGTTTTATTTTTCACGTTGAGAAAGCCCATGAATAGCTGTTCTGACGAGCCCTATTAGGGCGAAATACGTATAAACAGATACATAGACACTTTGGACGTGAAATCAAATCTTGACTGTCTTTTTCATTTTATTCGGATCTACTCTGTATGAGCACAAGAAACCATTTCGCTAAGGATTTCTTCTTAGTTGAGGAGACATGTGGTATGCAAATTTTAGATTCCCCATGTCTCTATTAACATCTTTATCAACGTCTGTTTTGCCTTGCAATTTTTAGAAGGCTCAGATTAAAGAAGAAATCTGAATTGTGTTTCGAAACTATTTTACAGATAAAATTAAATTGCTAGAATAATTTTGCACCAAGTAACAAAAAACAAAATTTGTTTAATTTATTTAGTGTGTTTTTTTTTTATTTTGAGAAAAATTCCTGAAGTGGAAATTAAAACGTCAATAAACTTATTTTAAACTTGAAGTGTGGCTTAATTCCAATAAAAATAGTAATTTCATTAAGATGTCACATGAAAATAGTTTAAGAACAATATGATTATTTCTGCCTCTTTAATTGCACGTTTCTTGTGGTCTGAGACTAATGCATCTTTTGAAGTGTCTATATAATTCTGAACAGTAGTTTTTCTTAGTTTATTTAATGCTCTCTATGTCAATTTTTACTTCTCCATTATGGTCTTAAATGGAATCGCTTAAAGTTGGGACTTGAACTCTTGGGCTAAATATTTAACTTTTTAAAATAGTTCATTGCTTTTAGGGTGGTTTGCATGTTGCTAGAATTGTTGACACACGTTATTTGTATGGTTGTTTTTATCTCTGATGTACATACATTTTATTTTCCTGCTTAGTTCTGTTTTTCGCTATTTATGAGTATTGTTTCCTTTTTGTGGTATGTTGCAGCACAACTTTTTTTTTACTGATTCTAAGTTTTCCCCTGACATCTAATGCTTTTTGTGCACTCTTTTTCCACTGATGTATCCAACTTTTACTCCATTCACGTTTTTTGTATCTTATAATATTTTGGCTTTTTGCGTTTTTTATAGTAACATCTTAAATTTTTCTGCACTATTTACTCTTAGCTGGTTTGTCTGATGTATTTTTTTGGTTGTGTGGAGTTTAAACCTAAAGTTTATTTTTAGCAGCTTATGTTCTGATCCATAGTATACTCAAGGCAGAGCTTTACGTTTACATAGGAAGTAAGCATTTCAAAATACCGCGTATATCCTATTCTGCATGACATTTTGGGGTATGAGAAAACTGTCGGTGCGATGGGTACTGCGTTTGCTCACTTCGGACAACAAGGGCAACCACTTCAGTGCAGTATTTGACGCTATTTAACCGTAATCATAAGAAATTACTACTTCGTTTCATAATCGTCGACAAAACATGGATCTTCTAGTATATATCCTAGACCAAGGAACAGTCAAAACTGTAAACGGCACCCGGGGAAACGTGTTCTGAAGAAGGCGAGGACTGTTCTATCGACAGGAAAGGTTATGCTCACTATTTTCTAGTATTCACAAGGAGTTATCTGCAATAATTACCTGAAGAAGAGCAAGACGCCAAATTGTAGAAAGAACGAACCCATTTGGCGAAGAAAAAAATGCTCTTTCATCATGCCAACGCACCGGCTCATACTTCCGCAGTCGCCACGGGAAATTGGTCTAATTGGGCTACAAACTGTTGCCACATCCACCATATTCTCCAAATTTGGCACCGTGCGACTTTTTTTGTTTTAAAACTTAAAAAAGGCACTCGGTGGGCAGAAATTTAAGTCGAATGAGGAAGTCGTCGCTATAACGGAAGCCTTCTATGGAGACCTCGAGAAAACGTATTTTTCAGACGGGTTAAAGAAGTTCGAGCATCGCTGGGCCAAGTGTATCGAGCTAAAGGGAGACATTTTGTTGTAAAATAAATCACCACTTTTCCAAAATGTTCGTTTGTCTTTTGTAGGCCAAGTACTTAACGGACCGCCCTAGACTTAAAAAATTCAGATTTACTTATTAGAAGCTTAGAGATATTTTGGATATGTCAAAATTGTTCTTAATAATAAACAAGTTTTCTAAATCCTTGAGACTTACACATGTTTCATATAGGCTGGATATATTCACACTGGAAAGACTTTAGGCCCTTCTTTCTCAGGTTCAGAGTTAGCGATAGTTTTATTTGTTCTCGAATTTTTTCACTATATAGTTGTTGATGATTAATTCTCTACTTTCTGTTGACACATCACTATCAATCAAGGAAAATTGTTCTAAATCCACTGTGTCTTTGATGGTGAGAATTTGCATTTATATAACACATAGGTCTGGTTTCAGCAAAGAATTTTTTTTGTTGTCAACTCTGAGATAGCGCGTCAGCAAGTCACTATAATCATATAACAGCGTTAGTTATGTTAATGCTTTTCTCTCTTTCTTGAAGAGGACAACACTGTCTATATAAGTTAGGGCCTCTTAATAAATTAGTGTCAAATTTGTGGAACCATGTCGTAATGTCTGCAGTCATCTATGCTTTTTTGTTGGAGACACATTCAAGGATGCCTTAAAACATTAAAAATTTTTCATTTTGCCTATAATAAGTGGTTCCTTCTTTTCACATTCCATATTTGCAAGGGAACAAAATTGTACTTTATTATTTTGCAGTTTTTCTTCCAGTACATTTGTTATTTTTTAATTCATATATTCTTGTTGGCAACTCATGATAGTAGACACCCGTTTCGTCTGCATTAAACACATCTTTTGGGGCATAATCCATTAAAATAACAACCAGATTTTCTTTCCAAAATTTTACGTTGTTGAGATTAACATCAGCGGATTCGCCACATAATGTTTTGAAAGGAATATCGTATCGACAACGAAATCTTTCCAACCAACCATTTGATACCTTGAAGTCATTTAGTCTTAGCCATTGCGCAACTTTGGGGTTTTTAGCTTGAACTATATGCCTAGTTATTGGCAAGTTCATGTCTTAAGCCTTACAAAACCAATTGAACACAGTTTGATCCGTAACAAATCCCTCGGTTTTAGGAAATTTTCTTTTTTGGTCACCGTTACCACCCACTTGAAACACATTTATGACCTCTTTTTTATTTTTTAATAAATCGACACTTAAATCTTGCCAACTGTAAATTTTTCGTCCAAATTCTTGGTACTTATATCACTTTTTTCACTTTCGTTAATTATATTCATTTTCTTTGATAGAAAGGCGTTTCCTTTTTCTGGCCATATTCATTAGTTCCAAAACAACACTAATACCCCCTGTAAAAAAACTGTTAACTATTACGCACACAAAAAAAATCAATAAGCAGTAAATAGCAGCAGCAATAAATATTAAAACCAGATCTTAAAAGCTTGAGAAATAAATTTTATGGATCCGCCAATATTAAAGAATTTCTACTCTATTTGTACTTCTTTAGAGTTGCTAAACTTTATTGTGCTTTATTGAGAGTATTTTTTTCATTAAGTTTTACCGTTAATTAAAATATTATAGGGGATCCAATATTTCAATCAACGGTTGTACTAGAAAATGTCGATGATATTTGCCGCGGTCGTTTAAAAGACCCGGTCATTTAAGAGAATGGTCGATCATCATTATCATCACTGGTGCGACAACCCTTTTTGGGTCTTGGCCTGTTCCAGGATTCTTCTCCATTCTGATCTGTTTCTTGCTTTTTTTCTCCAGTTTTTTATTTTTAAGGTTGTTATATCATTTTCTATTTGTTCTAAGTATCTCAGTTTCGGTCTTTCTCTTGTTCTTTTTCCTACTGGCATCTGTTTGAATATTTTGTTTGGTATTTCGCCTTCTTCCATTCTTTCTACATGTCCTATCCAACGCAGCCGTCCTATTTTAATGAATGTTATAATATCCGGATCCTGGTATATTTTGAATAGTTCAGAGTTGTATCGTCTTCGCCATATTCCGTTTTCTTTTGTGCCCTTATATATGTGTCGCAAGATTTTTCTTTCGAAGGTGGCTAACAACGTTTCCTCTCTTTTAGTGAGTGTCCAGGTTTCTGAGCCATATGTGAGTACCGGTCTTATTAGGGTTTTATATATTTGGCATTTTGTCTTTCTTGCGACGTTATCTGATCTTAGGTGTCTAATTAAGCCACGGTAACATTTATTTGCAATAAATGTTCGCCTCTTCACTTCCTCCGTAACGTTATTATCAGACGTGACTAGGGTTCCCAAGTATATAAAGTTTTTTACCCCTCTATGTTGTATTCTCCTATTGTTATATTTTGTGGCTGCCTTATTTCTGCGTTTTTACTTACCTGCATATATTTTGTTTTGGTCTGATTGATTTTAAGACCACTATTTTGTGCAGCTCGTTCTATTTGGTTGTATACCTCTATTTCTCTTCTTGATCTTGCGATTATGTCAACATCATCTGCAAATGCTAGTATTTGCACGATTTTATTAATGATTGTTCCTCGTGTATTGACTGTTGTGTCCCTCAGTATTTTCTCGAGTACGATGTTGAACAAGATGCATGATAGAGCGTCTCCCTGGCGTAGTCCCTTTTTCACATCTATTGTTTCCGTTATTTCATTTTGTATCGGATTCTACTTTCTACTTTTAGAGATTCTTTTATCATTCTATTAGTTGTGTTGGTATATTAAATTCTTTCATTGCTTTTATTAAGAATTCTCGGTTTATATTGTCATATGCGCTTTCAAAGTCTATGAAGAGATGATGTTTGTCGATGTTATATTCACTTGTTTTTTCGAGGATCTGTCGCAGAACAAATATCTGGTCTATTGTTGACTTCTGTCTACAGAAGCCACTTTGTTATTTGCCAACTATTTTTTCAGCGTGTGGTCTAAGTCTTTCATAAATGACATTGGACATTATTTTGTATGCTGCATTCAGCAGCGTGATTCCACGGTAGTTTCCACATTCTAACTGATTTCCTTTTTTATGTAATGGTACAATATACCGCTATTCACTCCGTTGGTAGCTGTTTATTCGACCATATCTTTGTTATCAATTCATGTATTGTTTTTTGTAGTGCGTCTCCTCCTTCCTTTAGTAACTCCGATGCTATTTGGTCTGATCCGGTGTTTATTGTTCTTTAATTTTTCTACTGCTGTTCTAATCTCGGCTATTGTTGGTGAAGTCTTTTCTCTGTTGTCTGCTTGGTCTATGGTATGTCAGGGGTCGTCTCTCTCCGATCTCCTTCAAATTTTTCCGTAAAATGTTCTGTCCATCTACTTAGTATCTCTTGCTGTTCTGTCAATATATTACCTTCCTTATCTCTACACATCGTTGTTCTCGGTTTGAAGTCTTTTCTGCTTTTGTTTAGTCTCTGATAAAATTTTCTTGTCTCTGTTGATTTACTTAGTTCTTGTAGTTCTTGAAGTTCTTTGTTCATATATTCTCTCTTTCTTCTTCGGTGAGTTTTCTTTTCTTCTTTGCGTAGTCGTTTATATTCTTCCTCTGCTTGTCGGGTTCTGTGCCCCTGTTGCATCAGTAATATGCTCTGTTTTTTTGTCTGTGATGATCTGACATTCTTCGTCAAACCAGTCATTCGTTCTTGTTTTTCTTTCTCTACCTTTATGCCTAGTACTTCTTTAGCTGCCTCTTTTATGTTGTCTCTGCATTCTTCCCACTCTTTATTTAGGTTTTCATGTGTTATTCTGTTTCCTAGTTTGTTGTTTATCTTTCTTTATACTCTTTATTTTTGTTTGTTTCTTTGAGTCTTTCTACCTTGTATCGTTCATCTTTAGAGCCTCTTTCCTTTTGATGTTTGAAATTCTAGCCCTTACCCTACTTTCGACCAGGTAGTGATCAGAATCTGCATTTGCCCCTCTTCTGGTGCGGACGTTTATTATATTCGATTGGTGTCTCGAGTCTACAATAACATGATCTATCATATTTACTGTAAGTCCATCCGGGATTTCCAGGTAACTTTGTGTATATCTTTGCGAGCGAAGTACGTGCTGGCAATCACCATGTTAAGTGATCTTGCTAGGTTTATTAACCTATTGCCATTGTCATTTGATTGCTCATGGAGACTGTGCCTACCTATTGTGGGATGGAATTGCTGTTCTTTTCCAACTTTGGCGTTTAGGTCTCCATAGATTATTTTTATATCATTTTTTGGGCATAACTGATATGCGGACTCTAATTGGTCATAAAACTCTTCTTTAATTTCCTCTTCTTTTTCTTCTGTCGGGGCATGCGCATTATTAGACTGTAGTTAAAGAAATGACCTTTAACTCTTAAAATGCACATTCTTGAACTAATGGCTCTGAAATCTCTTATAGTATGCTTTACTCTCTGTTTACTATGAATCCTGTGCCCAAGACGTGATCTTTAGGATCGCAGCTGTAGAAAATCGTATGGTTTCTTTTTTCCATTACATTGTTGAGAATTGTAGAGAATGGTCGATATAAAGAGATAAAAAGGAACTAGGATTCCCGGTGAGCTAGGATTATAATAAGGAGACTTCAGAATCAGTCGTTATGCGCAGGTGGTCTCGAATATAATATACCTTATATCGAAGAAAACTAATACAACAAAATGTGTGAGTTTTCAGTAGTTCTCTACGGTCTAGAAGATTGCGCCCCTATAAAGAAATAACAAAAACCGTTTGAGATGTAAATGTACTGGCAGATTTTTAAAATTCCCCTGGTTGGGGATACAAACTAAAGATACTAGAGAAAATAAGCAAAGGAGTCCTATGTTTTCTTAAGAATTGTTAAATTTTATTGTTCGTTATTGAGGGTATTTTTATCATTGAGTGTCACTAGAAAATTCCGATGATAGTTGCCCTCGTTCGTTTAAGAGAAGCGGTTGTTTAAGATAATGGTCGATATAAAGAGATAAAAAGGAACTGTGATTTCCATATATAATAAGGAGAATTCAGAATTGGTCGTTATATGCAGGTGGTCTCCTATATAATAATATCGGTGAAAACTAATACAACAAAATGTGTGAGTTCTCAGTACGGTCTAGAAAATTGTGCTCCCTATAAATAAACAACAAAAAACGTTAAAATGTACATGTACAGACAGATTTTAAAATCTCGCTGGTTTGAGATACAAACTAAAGGTCCTAAAGAAAATACGCCAAGAAGTCATATGTTTTCTGCATTAGACTTATGCTTTTTTTTACAGGTAAGTCCAAGAAATCTTCAAACAAGCCACTACACGTCCATATTTCAAAGCTTTCCATCTTTTGATGTTCAAGTTCCAGCTGAAGCACCACATAATAATATGAAGTAGAAGCAGAATCGGGTCATTCGCATCCAAGTTTTAAATTCTTATTATTGTAATCCCTATCCTCAGCATTTTTCTAATCTCTCATTTACTGAGAGTTACTATCTACGTCAGTAGCTGATCTTTTGTTCCAGAAAAGATTATTCTTCTATCTTTACTATCGTAATGATCTTATTATGTAATATTTTCGTTAGTTTATTATGCTTTACTTTAATGTCATACTTTATTTTAGCATATTCATTTCAATTCTTAATACTCTATTCGATTTTTTCCACTGTGATGTCTGGTTCTTGATGTTTATTTGGTCCATGATAATTATCTGTTCGCTTTCCACGAAAAAACTCTTTTATGTATTTTTTTCATCGGTCAATGAGTCCATTTTATCTAATGGGTTCACTCTGAGATAGCGCG
>NW_027313433.1:0-21736 GCF_040954645.1 Diabrotica undecimpunctata | reverse complement strand
CGCGCTATCTCAGAGTATCAGAGATGTAAATGTTTTGATGTTTATGAAAAAGACAGAAAAGATTTTATTTCACGTGAAATAAAATCTTTTCTGTCTTTTTCATTTTCTTCGGATCTACTCTGTATGAGTACGAGAAACAAATTCGTTAGGATTTCTGCCTAGATGAATAGACATGTCGTGGAATGCAAATTTTAGATTCCCCATGTCTTCTTTAACATCTTTATCATCGTCTGGTCATGTCTTGCAATTTTTAGAAGGCTCCAGATTAAAGCAGAAATCTGAATTTGTTTCGAAACTATCTTACCGGTTTTGATGTTTCTTTAGTCGTTTCTCAATATGTCCAAATGCTCTATCCGAGTCTAAGTACGAGTGTCCTACCTCTGGAAACTTGTGCTCAATCGTTTTAAAGATGCTTTTGCCCACAAGATACTGAAACAGATATACGATCAAAAAATTTTTATTTTGTCCGGCAAACGAGTCTGTCCTCAAAATTAGATGATCTTTTCCTTTGAAGGCTGGATCCACTTCGATTGTTCGTAGAAAACAACTAAAAATTTCCGAGCTACCTCTGGAAGCTTGATTTTCCGCCCATGTGCAGAAAACAGTTTTTTCCACATTTTTGGTTATTATGTGGATTCCTAAGTTGTAAAACCACATTTGTCTAAGATAAAAGGCTTTCGAGGTACTAAGCCTAGGTAGGGGCATAGTTTGCTGTGGATCCAATGTTACATACACAGTGTTCTCTGATTTGCTAGCAAATTCTCGATCTGCTTTTTGAGATTCAAACGCTGATTTGTAATTTTCAGCGTGCTCTTCATTACTTTTGCCAGAATCGCATGTGCTACATGTATCGCTTTTGGGATAACCAAAAGACAGATTAAATTCATCATTAAAAATGAATCGGTATGTAGCCTCTTTTATTTGAAATTTTTCATTTCTTCTTTAAAGTTTATGCATTCTAGGGATCGGAAGTTGCGGTGAAAGATATTTTTTGTGAATATTACAATGCCTGGAGTAGTGCGACTCTTCTGCTGGGAAACTGGAAATATGCTCAATGACGTAAGCAGCAACTTCAGCAGGGGTCTTGTTAGGTCTGACTGCGTGTTTTCCCCTTCTGTCCGGTTCAGGGGCATTTTTCCCTGATTTTATTGAAGTTTGAATCAGGTCAAGCTTTTTCAAGCTGATTGCAAACAAGGAAATGAAAGCCCGTTTGCATACGGTAGTTTGCCGGCCACTACAAGTTACATTGTATTGGTAGGTGGCAGTTTTATGCTTTAAGGCTCCAGTTTTCTTTGTCATTGGTTCCCTTTTTTTAATGCTCTTAAAAAGAAGGCAGTTTTTTGCATTTACATCTAGTTTGTAGTAGGAAGAGAATATTGATTCCCTTTCTTCTACAGTTATTGACTGTAGCGGTACACAAAACACTTGTAGCGGCAATTTTCATTGCACAAAATCCCAGAGTTAACGGTTTTAGCGGGTTTTACTTGGCCTATTTTAGAAATGTAGGTCATCCCTTAGGTCATCCCGTAGGTTTTTATGTTCTTTGGCTATATTTAAATCAGAAAAAAATGATATCACTAATGTTGCCGTTTTATTATGGCAGCTGACGAATACATGAAGGAGGTATGTCACAATTTTTATTCTCTTTGGTATGGATGAAGGAAGTAAGTACTTTATCTTGTTACTTACCTCCTTCATTCACTAGATATTTAAAATAGTATGGTCAATTACCTCCTTCATACGATGGCTATCTCAGTTATTTTAAATCATAGAAGGCTGGGGATAAGCGGAAAATTTAATTTAGCACTTACCACCTTCATACATGCGGATAACTCATTTTCTTAAAAAATGTCACTTACTCCCTTCATCCACTCACCCCTTCAATTAAATTATATATTCTTACAGAACCTATGGCTAACAAGGACTGTATATTATATGGAGCGTATGTATTGCATTTAGTTAATTTTATATGCAGGGAGTTTGAATGCTGAATAAATTTAGGACATTCAAAGAAGATGTGATCGAGGATCCTAGCTTACCGCAATGTTTGCAACTATCATCATCGATGACTTTAATTTTAAATAAATGGCATGGGTAGCATGCATGTCCAAAGCGTATTCGATTTATAGTAGTAGTATATTTACGAGGAACTTTGAAATTCTGAAACTAGGTTGTTTGAGGTATAGTTGGTTGTAAAGAGGTATACCTTTTATGGTTTATAGAACAGTAATGTTTCCATTGCTCTTTCCATCTAAGTTGCAGATTTTTTTTTAAATCGTAGTAACATCTGATGTATTAAGCATATATTTCAACGTAGAGCCAGTTGTTACACTCATTTTAGCCAAATGATCTACATATTCATTATCTTTGAGACCAATATGTGCTTTGACCCAAATAAATTTTATGTTGATTCCAGTCGATGATAAATGATACAATCGATCTTTTATTTCAAATATGTAGGGGTTGCTAAATGTTGAGGGCAATTCAATGTGTTGTATGATCTGTAAAACTGAAAGGCAATCTGACAGAATTAAAATATGTCTATTGCAGGTGTTTTTAACATATTTTAGAGCTTCAAGTATAGCTATTGATTCCGCTGAAAAGATTGAAAATTCATATGGTAGTTTATACTTGAATCCTACGTTTGTAGCAGGTAAAAAGTATGCGCATCCAGTCCCTTCTGTTGTTTTTGATGCGTCCGTGTATATTATTGTGGCTTCCCTATAATCCTGCAGTAGAGATCTTAGAAGATTGCTACTCATAATGGTGCTCTCACTATAAGTGGGTATTATAACCTGAGTTCTGTGGAATAAAGAAAAGTAGTCTAAGCTTCTGTCAACCGTGTCCAATTTCTTGAAAGAAATAGGATTGTTCTGTAATGCCATGCATAAAGGCGGAGAAGGTTTTTTCTCCCAATATTTGTTTGTAAGATCTGACTCGTTAAGTTGACGCACGCTTGAAAATAACTGGGAGTTAGTTAATAGAATTTTAAGAAGGCTTTTTTCACTTAAAAAGTTTTTTGTTTTTTGTTTTTTTTAAAAAGGGTTGTATAGGGGTTGATCTCATAGCACCCAAACATACCCTCATAATAGAATTTTGAAACGTGTCGATTTTTCTTAAAAGGTTCTTGGAGGCGGAACCATAAAGAGTAGCACCGTAAACTAGAATAGATTGTATATAAGCGCGATAAAACAACAAGGATGTTTCTACATCGCAACCCCACCACGTTTTAGTTGTCATTCTGAGGAAATTGCTGCCTTTGCTACATCTATTAAGCATGTACTCTATGTGTTGTCTCCAAGTTAACTTCTTATCCAAAATAAGGCCTAGATATTTGACATGATTTTGAAGCTTAAAACATTGATCGTTCAGAATGATATTTTCATTTGTAGGAATTTTATGTCTTGTGAAGATAGATACTACTGATTTTTCTATAGATAAATTGAGACCATCCTCTAAGAACCATGAAAAAAGGGATTCACATACTTTGCTAAGGCTTTGTATACAGGTTTCATATTTTTTGTTTTCTGTATAGATGCAGAATTCGTCGGCATACTGTACGATTTTGAATGAACTGTTATTTATTTGGATGTTATGTATGTCAGAGCTGTATATATTGAATAAAATTGGAGATAAAACTGAGCCTTGTGGTTTACCTTGATAATTATATCGCGGTCCAATTAGCTTGTAATTATGATCTCTTACATAGATGATCCTCTTTGTGTAAAATCCAATTATTGTATCCACGAATGCGATTGGCATATGAAATAAATTAACCATTATATTTCTTTAAGTTGACAAGCAAACTGATTCGTATGCTCCCTCAATATCCAAGAATAGTCCTGTTAAATAGTTGTTTCTGGTTAAGGTATTTTGTACATCTACCACAATGATTGTTAGAGCATCTAGTGTTCCAAAGCTTCTTTTATAACCAAACTGATTTTCTGGTAGCAAATTATTTTTTTGTAACCACCAATCCAGTTTAAATTTTATGAGTCTCTCTAGAATTTTAAAAACACAGGAAAGTAATGATATTGGTCTGTATGAATTTGCAATATTTGGATCTTTATCAGACTTTAGGATAGGAACAACAATGGCGTTTTTAAATGAATCAATAACGATGTTATTTTGAATAATGTCATTAAATACATGTAACAGTAGATCTTTAGCGTCTCTTGGTAGGTTGATTAACATAGGGTATTTGATTTGATCAAACCCTGGGGAGGTATTATTGCAATTTTTGAGAGCGAAATCTAATTCAGATTTAGTTTAGTTTCAACAAAAAGTGATTAGATTGCTGACTTTGTTCGGATTGGTTAGAGAAATATTGAACCCAGGGAGGAGAAACTTTATTAAAGAAGTCATCTAAAACTTCACTGCTGAACGATTTTATACTATTCTGCGTTTTTCGATTCATTTTGTTGGCCTGTGAACATATTTGCTTAGTAGAGGTATTTTTGTTTAAATTGGAGCACCATTTGATCCAACTGGATTTAGCTTTTTGCTTCAACTGCTTTTTTGTTCGAGCAGTAACTTCCTGACATTTTAAGTAGTTATCAAAACTCGATGAATGTTTGTAGGCTTTTAATGAGTTTTTTCTTTCATTAATTATTATATCACATTCAGGGTCCCACCATGGTGGTGGGGGACGATTTTTGAGTTTAAAAATTTTATATTGAGGGATAGATTTTGAAGCAGATTTATTAATACAATCAATAAGAAAATTATAATTTTCGTAAGTGTTTAAAGAGATACTATAGTTGACAAACATTTTTTATATTAAGGATGTATAAAGTGACCAATTGGCTATATTGATATTCCATTTGCTTTTTGGATAAATTGTTTCATGTGAAGTGTTAGTTGTGGAAAGGTTCATGGTTATAGCAAAATGATTTGACCCTAAGGTATCTGAAGATACGGACCAGGAAACTTTACTGGCTAGATTAGCTGTACAGAGAGAAATGTCAATCATAGATTTCTGAGTACCATATTTGGAAAGATATGTGGGTTCCCCATTATTTAAAATAATAAGATCTAGGTCCTCGACACTACTGATGATTTTATGACCTACAGCATCATTGTGCAATGAGCCCCATAAAGAGTTATGAGCATTCATATCCCCTCCAATTATACAAGGTGATGTAACTTGAGAGAAGATATTTTTCCAATCATCTTTAGAATTATGGACTTTAGTTAGCCTATACACAGAAAAGAAACTTAATTCTAGATTGTTAAATTTAACGGAGATGCCACAAACTAAAATTTTATCATTGAAATTTTTAGTAATATTCACTTGACAGAATGAGATAGAAGTTTTAATCAAAATTGCTACACCGGCATATATCCATCGTATCTATCCTGGCGGATTATATTTTTATCTTTAAATGTATAATTTTAATTTATTTTGAACCATGTTTCACTTAACAACGCTATATCAATGTTTTCAGCTGTTAAAAAATGAACTAAACTATTTTTATTGGATGCAACGGACCTTCCGTTCCATTGTAAAATTCTTAGAGTTGTTTGTCCTTGGAAAACCTTATTTACTGAAGATGTCCTCCAACATCTGATTCTAACGAATAAGTAAAAAGTGGTAAAATAAAATAAGTGAAAACGTTCATATTTGTTTTTTTAATAGTGCATTTTGTGAAATCCTCAAGTGTGTGAATATTTTTTAAAAAATTAATGACACCCTCCGTCACTGTCTGCACAATATCTTTATTATCACCTTCTGTAGGTTGAAAGGAAGACTGCTTTGGATACTGGGGAAGAGGATGTGATGAAGGAGAAATCTGGTTAGGCAGAGACGGAACACGGGGTCACATGAGTGCGAGAGACAAAAGCTGACGTGTGACCACGAGCGACTGAAAATCGGGCAAAAGCAGGATATGGGGGAGAAGTTATGTTCTAACGGACAATCCCAACCTAATCTCCTATTATGAGAGAGGTGGGGTTTAGCTAGTCCTGGCCACATCAGAGTTACGGAGGGCAGGGTGGTACGACGAAGTCGACGTGATTCTAAAGAGGCTTTTTAGTTTTAAGAACCCAACACTGTCGGAAATGTTTGCCTCCGGCTACTGTTTGCAGATTTTCCACCTAATGATGAAAAAAAGGTAACCACTTTGTATTATTTTTATCTTTATTCTAATCTCACCTACTCTTTGACAGGAAATAAACAATTCTAATATTTAATACAAACCTCATAAAGTAAGTGTGATTGTTCCTTTTCGGTTTGAGCATTTTAGGAAAAGACATAACCTATTTGTTCTATTGATTTTATATTTTTTATTTGTCTATGAATCCTCTAACATATAGAATCCTTGAGTTTTGCTTGTCACTCAGAAAAAAGTTAAGCGTTTTTAACTTAGTTCAATTTTTTTACCTACTTGCCTTTGCCCCGGTCTAAATCTGTTGATCTACTTTCCAACGCTAGTCGTTGTGTTCTATATAAATACCTGAGAGCCGCTTTGTATTTGTGAAAGTTTTTAAACCTGGAATTCTTCATTTAACTTGAATTCCAAGAAAAAACTTCATCTTAAATTTAACTTAATTTTTACCTTATCCAAAATACTAACTAAATTCTGGTGCTTCGTTCTTTCATCCAGGTTTATTTTTCGTTACAAACTTATGTTTACTTTTAAGATTTATCGATTTGTTGTCTCATCCTTTTCATCGTAAGAAAGGTTGATAGTGAATAAAACGCCTCAGTTGCCGAGCATGTTGCCGAGAGAGTGCAATCGAAAGCTACGGTACAGATGTGGAATTACATTTCTTTAATTCCAGTTTTTATAGATATTCTGGTCATACATGGTCGTCACAGCCTCGTTTGTAATAGGATTTACCAACGTAAAGGTGATATTGACATTTAGGTAGGGTAGGCTATTTGAGAAGCATCACTACCCCATTAGAACCTCGGAAGGTACTTACCAATCTAAAATGACGCAGTGGAGAAATTACCAGACACATACTTTGCTAGTACATTATAAGTAATCCAGAATCAAGACAGATGAAGAAGCATCGTCAAGTGATTAATAAAAACTCGAGAAAAACTTTTGAGATTTATAATGACTAAACTTCCACTAAAATTTACAGAAGAAAAGGATGTAGAAACAACATTCACGCCACATTCATTCATTAAACTTTACAATTCCTAAGGATTATAGCTAACGCCATGGCGTTTACAATCCTATTCTTCGGTGGGGTGGTTTATTCCTCTCTCATTTATAACTTACTGTTTGTCTTTGATGCTGTCGTGATTTTTTTTTCTTACCATTGCACTAAAATTTCTAGTCTTAAACATTCATTGTTCTTATATCATCTTGTACAACATCCAGCCATCTTCTTCTAAGCCTTCCCCTACACCTAGGCTATAGTGGTGTCCAGTTGGTTATCCTACTCAGCATATCCGAGTTTGGGTTTCTGTACATGTCCTACCCATTCTAAGCGAAGAGATTTTATGTATCTGTCTATATTTTATTCCTTTATTTGTTCTTTAATTTTAGCACTTGTATTCATTCTTCTTTCTGTTTTTCTTGTTACATTTACATCTAGTATCATTTTCTATATTTTTCTTTCAAATTTCAGTAGGATATTTTCTTCTTTCTTGTTCATTGTTGTTGTTTCCATCCAATATGTAACAATAGGTCTTGTTAAGGTTTTATATAGACTCATCTTTGTTCTCTTATTTGGAGGCTTGCTCTTTAACAGGTTTCTATTCAATTTATATGTTATTTGCCATTCGGAACTCTTTCCTTTGTTCTCTCTTTTCCGGTTTTCCCTATTATTACTCTCAGGTGGATGCAGTTTCAAATTTGTGGTTCTGTGTTATTAGATATTTCTGGGTGATTATGTCGTCCTTCCCTGTTGTCATGTATTTTGTTTTGTGCTGGTTTATCTCTAGCCCTATTTTCTTTGATTACTTATCTAATTTTTCAATTACGTTCAATTCAATTAGTCTTTGCTACGATGACTAGATCATCTGCATATGCTACTGAAGTTGATCTGTAATAATGTTTTTGTTTAAAAAGTTTGTTTTTCTTATTATTGTTCTAATATATTAGGTTAAGCAGTGTCGGGGAGATAAAGTCACCTTGTTTCACGCCTTTGTTTACTTTGATCTTCTTAAAAGTATGTCCACCTATCTTTGCTGTGGTGTTTTTTAGACTCACTGTTAGCATATGTCTCAATTTTTCTGAGAAACCAAAATACTCTAGCTCTTCAATCTTTTTCGTCCGATTAATTGTATTAAAAGTGCTCTTGAAATCTATAAATATTACGTCCATTTTTTCGTTGTATTATCTTTTAAGAATTATTTGCTCCAC
Source organism: Diabrotica undecimpunctata (assembly GCF_040954645.1). Classification (NCBI taxonomy): domain Eukaryota; kingdom Metazoa; phylum Arthropoda; class Insecta; order Coleoptera; family Chrysomelidae; genus Diabrotica; species Diabrotica undecimpunctata. The sequence continues at coordinate 13,415 of NW_027313433.1, read as the reverse complement.
TGTATGTATAGAATTAATTGTTGATCTTCCAATCTGAACCCATTCTGATATTCTCCATAGATTTGTTCAGTGTTTGATGTAAATTTCATGTTTAGTATATTTGCTAGAAATTTGTGTATCGTATTTAATAGGGTTATTGCTCTCTAATTCTCGCACTCCTCCCGATCTCCTTTTTTATAGATAGGCACTATAACACCTCTGTTCCAATCATCTGGTAGTGTGTTTTGTGTCCATATTTGTAATTTAAACTTGTTTATTTCTTTACGTAATTCTCTGCCTTCGTATTTTATTAGTTCCGCTGCTATTTTATCTTCTCGTACTACTTTTTCGTTTTGAAGGTTTTTAATTTCATTTTGTACGTCTTCTTCTGTGGAAATTTCTGTATCTTGTTTGGTCTTTCTTCTTCATCGCAGTGTGTTTCCTCCGCAGTGGACAGCATTTTTTCGTAATATTCTTCGCATATTATACTGATATGTTAATCTTCAAATACGGTTTCTCCTTTTTTATTTTTAGTTCTGTTATTTGAATGTTGGGTGTATTTTTTGCTGTTTTGGCTTTTTTATTATTTTTTTTTTATTTTATAATTTTTTCTGTCTTTTTCAATATTCTTTAGCTTTTCATTCAACCAGTCATTGTTTTCTTTTTGTATCCTAGGTTGGCTTTGCTTCTCGCTATTTTGTATTCTTCTCTCTTTTGTTCTTATGGATTGTTGCTCCATGTTATTCTGGTAGAATGTTTTAGTGCTCTCGCTGTTTCTCAGTCTTGATCGTACCAGTGTTTATTTCTTTTTGTTGTTTTTTTTTCTTTCCTATTACGTACTTCATTTGTTGTGTCATGTATATTGCTTTTTATTTCTTGGCATCTTTTATTTATATTTGTGGGTTGACTCATATGGTTGAATATATTTTCATTCATGTATTGTTAAAAATTTTTTCTTTAATTTCAGTCCTTTCTAATGCTTCTAGGTTATATTTTTTAGCGTTGGTTAACTTAATATCTGTTTTAGCATTTGAGCGCGCTCATTTTTATTATTATGTGTGGTCCGTGCCCGCATATATATGGCAAATGTGGTCCGTGTCCGCATTTGCCCCTCTGTAAGATCTCGTGGCCAGCGTTTTCTTGTACTTGGTTGCTAGAACATGGTCAATTAGATCTTCACTGCCAGATGAATGTCTTAAGTTGTCTTATGTTTTCTTGGATGTTCAAATTTTAAACAAACAAACTTATATTTAGAGTTGCTGCGAGTTGACAGACGATGTCACCACTATCATTTATTTTTACGTGTAGAGTTCCTTTTCCGTTTTCCGACTAGGTCTTTCAATCATCCTTAGCATATATTTTTTTGGTATTTCTGTTTTTGTTGAATGGAATGTTTTAGTTGTAGCATATATATTTATTAATGTCATATAGTATTTTTCCATTTTTAGTCTCAGTGAGGCGATCTGATTGAAATTTGTTATGCTGTTTGTGAGGTTTTCATTTATATAAAACGCTACTTTATTCATGCCTTCTGTGTCATCTTCACTGTACATAAATACATATTCTTCTTTTGAGATTTCTCATGTTTTTATCTTACTTCTGGTATTGCAGCGATGTCTATTGTGTATTTTTAACTCTCTTGCTACTTTTCCATCTTTTCAGTCCTTAATAACGTCTTAATATTCTTTGTTGCTATTTTTAATATATTTTTTGCTTCCTTTGTATTTTTCCATTGTTTTGTGCTCTGATCTTTGGACATTTCTTTCTTTCTTTTGCTGTTTTTTCCTTGTTGTGAGCATCAAATTTAATCTTCTTATTATTCTTTGTCATCTTCGTTGCCGTTGCCTGAGTTCTATTTATGCATTTTGCTATTTTTTTGGATTCGTGTTTATAGCTGTTTTGTCTACATACAAGTATCTAAAATTTGTTTAAGATTTTGCTCCTTCAAAAAATCGTTTCATTATGTAATTGATAGAAATCTAACTTAGTGTTTCTTTCATATTTTTACATTTTTATTGGCTTTTTGTCTTACTTAATATGAAATACCAGCAAAACATATTTTCTATATATTAAAGTTCTTTAATAAATATTTAATGGACCTAAGCTACTTTAAAATGAACTAAATTTTACAAACACAATTCTTATTGTTACAAAAACATTTCCTCTGTAGTTGGTAAATGTTCAAGTATAAATAAAACAGTTCGTAAAAGAACAATAGCACAAGATCCAAAAACGGTAAAGTAATAAAGTAGATACTTTCAATGGTTTATGATCAATTTGCGTGAGGAGTATTTCATCGGGAACGCGGATTTCCTATTGTGCTTTGAATTAAGGGTAGAAGATCTCATTAATTAGGCTTACAATAGGAAGGAAATCTGAATGCCATAAAACGGTCTATCGACATCTAAAATATAGACTACCGTTTCTTACTTCATTTATACTTATCTATTTAGGTATCAGTCGAAATGCGTAAAATCTAAATAGTTCAAAATTCAATATTAGTAAGGGTGTACCACATAACATTTTAGTTTTTGTTTTATTCCAAAGATACATACATAGAAAAAGTCAAAAAATACTACAGTACAATAATGGCTATAAAATATAAAATATAATATAAGTAATAAACAGTTGGTATAGTAGGCACGTAAGTTCGTTGGAAAATTTACAGTAATCCACTGAACAGTATCGTAGTATTAGTAAATATTTTATTTAACCAAAAAGTTTAATTTTCTATAAAGTTTGTTCAATCACAAATTAATCCCTTAATTTGTAATCTCACATTATTCTTAACTTCTTTAAATTTTTTAGTTTCACCGTGTATAATTAAAACATTGTGAAACATATCGAGTAATATTTTAATAATTAGAGTCCATTCAACCTACAAACCTGCAAAGTTAATAAATTGCCAAATAATATATTTTCTAATTGAACTTCCTAAGTGTTGCAATAACGGCCTAGATTGAATTGTACTGTAAGCTCATAGTTCAAGTTAGTATGATAGAAGCATTAACCTCTGTGCTGAGGTATACATTATTTGTGAAATTATAAATTGAAGATTTGAGCTCATTTGAGCGCAGTCTATTATAGAAAGTTACCTAACCAACAACTAGAGTGTAATTATCAGTAGCTGTCAATAAAACTATAATTTTACTCCACACTTTAACCATTTATTTACCATCGTCGATCGGGAAGAATCGGACAAAGGGATATTAGAAAACAATTCGATTCTGATGTTTACATCGAATTGTCTGTCCATTGGTCCTTCGAGCCGGGGTATAGGATGAGTAGTTACTTTTCCGTTCGCATTTTGAACTGTTACGACTCTTGTTAAACCTTTAGCTCCGGGATGTGTTTTGATTATCTTCGTTAGTGGCCATTTCCCCGGCGCGGTGTTATCTTCCTTTATTATCACCACTTCTTCTTTTTCTAGGTTTGTGACGGGTTTTTGCCACTTATATCGCTGTTGTAGATTTGGCAAGTAGTCATGTCTTCAACTGTTCCAAAAATCTCTTTTTACTTTTTCTAACTGCCTCCACCTTTGTGGCATATTCGTATATGTGCTCAACTCTTCCTCCCCATTTGACGAAATTAGTTCTCTCCCAATCAGGAAGTGTGTTGGGGTTATTAGTATTCTGTTCTCCGTATCTTCCGTATAAACGTATAAAGGTCGGGAATTCATGCATACCTCTATTTGAACTAGCACTGTTCTTAGCTCTTCGTATGTTAACGAACTATCCTCAATTACTCTCTTCAAGTGATATTTCATAACTTTAACACCGCTTTGCAATAAACCTCCAAAATGTGGCACATACGCTGGTATCAAGTGTCAATGTTGTTATTGTGTCTGTTAATGATGCCTTCACTTTTTCACTATTTTGGAATAACAGGTTTGTTGCTTCTACAAAGTTTGTTCCATTGTAACTGTATATATGACTGCACTGTCCCTTCTGAAAGTAAATTTCTTAAATGCAGCTACAAATGCATCCGTTGTCATATCGCTTACTACTTCGAGATGTACAGCTTTTGTGGCTAGGCATAAAAATACTGCTATATATCCTTTATAGCTCTTGTAACCTCTTCCTTTGATTGATCTTATTTTGATTGGTCCGGCGTAGTCTACACCAGTATTTGCAAATGGATGAGCTTGGTTTAACCTCGCTCTTGGTAAACTTTCCATTAATTGTTGAGCCGTTTCAGCCTGGTATCTTTTACATTTGACACAAGTGTTCATTTTTTCTCGCACTATTTTTTTTTCGTGCGTGATCCAAAATCACTGCAAATCACTTAATTTGCTTTTGTGAGGTATTATTAAGGGATGCTTTTCATCATGTGTTAATTCTGAGTTCTGAAGTCTCCTTGTAACCCGTAATATGTCATGGTTATCCACATAGGGTAGTAAGTTTAATAGTTTACTCCTCCAGTTAAGTGGTTTTCCACTCTTTAGCATTTTTATGTCTTCTGCGTTATATAATTCTTGAGTATTCTTTATTACTCTTTGCAAGGTACTCTCTAATTCTTAAGGGATTAGTTGTTCATGTTCTACCTCTCTTTTTTGCATGTGTCTGCAAATCTAATGCAGTGAGATAGTACTCGTTGCATTCTATTCAGATTTGAAAATCTTTCGCAAATGTCACTAACCTTGAAGGTAGTGTTGGCTATTATTTCTATTCTCTTTTTCTTTTCGTCGGTATCCAATATCTCTGGTATTAAGAACCTAATATTTGTTTGTTTTAGCCAGATTGGTCCTTTCTACCTTAGGTCCATCCTCACTAATTCTTTTGCTTTTATCCCTCTAGATAAATAGTCTGCTGGGTTTTCTTTGGTGCCTTCTTTAAACCAGCAATCAGATTGTATGGTGTCTACTATTTCCGTTACTCTGTTCGCTACAAACATTTTCCATCTATTTGGTTGTCCTTGTATCCACACCAGAATTATTGTGAAATCAGACTATGCAATATATTTCCACATCACGGCGATTTAGCGCTTGAATTGTTCTTTTCATGAGTCTACAAATCAGTAATGCTGCACACAATTTTAACCTCGGCAGTATTGTTAAACCTTTAACTGGTGCAACCTTTGTTTTGGCTACTATAAGGCTTGTTTTTACCTCAGGACATAATGTTCTAGTACATAAATACATAAACGCATCAGCAAATCCGTGCAATTCTATTTTCCCCGAATTGGTAAGATTATTCCACCTAGGTATTATTATCTACTCGATGTATTTTAGCTGTGAGTAATACTTAATCCATCGTTTTTGATCAGAATTATTTAATTCTTTTATCCAACTTATCCTTTTTGTCCACAAATCTTGTATGAATATTTTTGATTGCATTATCACTGGCTCAATCCATCCTAATGGGTCATATATTTTTGCTATTTCCGATAACACCAGCCTCTTTGTTATTTTTTATGTTTGGTTATATTTATTTTAAATGTAATTACATTTTAAACCGGTGACCAATGGATCCCTAGCATTTTAAGTATATCTTCTTTGTGCAACGTTTTGAGATCGACACTTTTTAGTTCCTCCGGTATGGTTTCCATTAAATCTTGACTATTGCTAAGCCATTTTCTTAATACAAAACCCCCTTTCTTGAACCTTTCTGGTAACTCTGTTTGAGCTTGATGAGCTTCAGCCAACGTTTCTGATCCAACTAGCACGTCGTCTACGTACATGTTGTGTTAAACCATTTCCGCAGCTAGTGGATATTTTAATTTTTCGTCATTACATAATTCCTGTATCGTTCTTAATGCAAGGTATGGCGTTGCCTTCGTACTGTATGTTACTGATGACAACAGATACTCCTTTATTGGTTCTTTTACAGACTGTCTTCATAATATCTTCTGGTAAACTTGATCTTCTTCAGCTATCTTTATTTGCCTCAACATTCTAGATCTGCCATAATATTCTATTTTGTACGACCTCCAATTTATTAATATATTGGTAAGATCTTCTTGCAAACGAGGTCCAGAGTGCAATATATCATTGAGACTGATTCCTGTTGAACTTTTACTGGAAGCGTCACACACGGCCCTGCATTTTGTTTTGGTAATATCCTCTTTTATTACTGTATGATCAGGAAGGTAATACTCTAGCTTATTTATTATTTCGGTTTTATTCAATTTTATGTGACCTAAATCTTCATATTCCTTCATAAATTTCCTGTACACTTTTTCTAAGTTTCTGTCTCTTTGAAATTTCTTCTCTAATTGCAGCAGTCTCGCATATGCTTGCTGTTTTAAGTCCCCTGATAGGCTTGTATTAGAATTGAAAGGTATTTTAACTTTAAATCTTCCTTCGTTATCCTCTTTTACGGTTCTTTTATAATATTCTTTACACTCCTTTTCTTCTACTGAAAGAGTATTGCTTTGATCCACTTCTTCTAACTCCCAGTATTTTTTATTTCTTCATCCATCTATCATCTAGATATCATGCTGAGTACTTGTATATTAAAATCTCTTGCTGTGCTAGAATATCTATTGAACCTGTTTCATTAAAATTTGGATCCGCCAGGACTAAGTTCCTATGGTTCCTTTCTTTTATCTTTATCTCCTTTTCCGGTAGATTTTTTGTTATTTTTCGTAGTACAAGTGCTTTGGTCTTTATTTTAAATTCATTTTTAAAGTGCGCCTCTAAGTTTAATGTCACGCTCCGGACGTTTCCACGTCCTTTGGCCTTCATTGACAATTGCAGATATCTGAGCGTGGACAGCCTTTCTTTTTTATTTCGAGACTTGTAGCGACCTACTCCGTAATGAATGATGTTAAATTGATGTTTCATATAATCTCCTGGTTTCTGTGTTCCACTTTAACATGCTTATCCTTGCTACGAAAGGGCTCCAAGACTCTGTCAATATACCTAGTCCACTAATCGCTTTTAAACATTCGTGGAGAATATCATGTAATGTTTTCAGCGCCTTTGCTGACGCTTCTTTTATCTCCGAAGATTGAAGTATTTTGTCTATTAATATAAATAGATTCATCCTTGGATTATGGTACCGATCCAGCAACATTTTCCAGGCAGCACTGTAGTTTTCTTCTGTTGTGTTTAAATGTTGTATTCTTCTACTTGCTTTTCCTTGGAGGTTTGTCTTCAGATACTTTTTTTTTTTTTCACATTTGATAGTTGGTTATTCTCATGTATAAAACGTTTAAAAATATCATAGAATGTTACCCAGGATTCATACCTTCCTTCAAAACAGAGTAACTTTTACTTGGGGTAATACTAGTTTTTCTTTCTTGCATCGCCTCCAATCTCTTATTTCCTTTATAATCGACCGCACCATTCTTTTATCTAAATAAAAAATATCGGTGTTATTAACTTTCGTGATATACCTTGGTAGTAATAACACTAATTGAACTTATTGTAAATTAATAATACCTTTATAAAAAACTGTTTAGTTAATTGTAATAAAAGTAGTTATTACATACAATTTAACAGTATGATCAAATATTTACGTTTTATTAACACAACTGCTCATAAGTATTTTATCCCTGTTAACTTTATGTTTTTGTAATCAGGAAAAAATAGAGAATACATTTTTTTAAATCATATACAGCGTATTCTATTAAAGAACCACAACTTTGGTTTGACACCGTGTTAGAGAAGACTTGGGATCAATTTTAAAATGGGTAAGAGGTCTAAAACTTTCATTAACATCCTTTTCTTATATCTAGCAGGTATTTTATAATAACCTTACCTGTACTTTGACTATTTAATTAATTAAATACTTTGTACCTTTTTTTCCTATCAATAAATCGAGCATCAAGCAAAACGAGAATATCTACAATTACAATAAAACTAAAAGTTTCAACTAACACCTAGTTTGAATTAACCCTTTACCGCATCATGTGCCAAATGGCACAAATCAAAAAAAAATTGTTTTAATGTTTTAACTCAATTTTTGTCGTAGCTGCATGGCAGCCCTTGTCTGACACGTACGCGAGATAATATGAGGTATAGTTCTGACGGCAAGATAGGCAGCCGTGCGCAGTTTCATGTACATCTTGTTGAAATTCTGAACCACGTGAAACAGTGCTCGAAGTTAGAGGTTATTTTTCATAGTAAAAACTTTTTTAAGGCGAGAAAAAATTGAAATTTATTGTATTGTGATATTAGATATCTGCTTAGGTAAGTACTAAAAATATTTTGAAAGTCTCTCGAAAACCCCCAAAAAGGGTTTGTGCTATATATGGCACACTATGAAGTTATGGACTCATTGATTGTTTTTGTAGATGTGGATCCGAAACTCTTGTATGGTACAATGAATGCAGTTAGAATTCAAAATAGTACTAATAGTGAAGAATCAGATCTCTCCGATGAAGACGGCACAAATGAGAAGATATTGTGTCAAGATAGTGACAATGAGGAGCGTAAAAAATTTACCAAGCAATGTCAAGAAAACTGTCATTTCTGCCATATCCTCAGATTCCTTAGATGATGATACCCCATTGTCTGAAAGACTAAGATATAAAAGAAAGAAATCTCATAATTGGATGAAAGGAAATCTGAGAAGATCAGCAAATGATACAAAATTTACTGGTTCTGAAAATTTAGCTTCTTCGATTTTACAATTTGAAACTTCGATCCAATTCCTTCGAAAGTTTTTCTTTCATGATAGTATTATAGAGTATATCACAGACCAATCAAATTTATACTCAGTGCAACAACGTCCAGATAAACCAGCTAATATAAAAAATATGAAAAAAAAAAACAATTAATAGGAATTACTATTTACATGTCGATAAATTCAACTTCCATCAACAAGACACTATTGGAATGCCAATATTGGCCTCCGAGCAGTTAGCGTGTGATGAGCTGTAACAGATTCGAAGAAATAAAACTTTTTTTGCATTTGAATAACAATGATGACATGATTGAAAATGATCAGCCTGGACATGACAGATTATTCAAAATTAGACCTGTTCTAAGCCAAATCAAAGAACGACTACTCATGGTTCCGAAAGAAGAATTTCTAGCTATAGACGAACAGTTTATACCAACAAAAGCGCGAAGCCAGCTAAAGCAGTATAACCCAAAAAACCACATAAGTGGGGCTTCAAAAACTTTGTGCTGAGTGTTATTTCGGGATTCAGCTATGACTTTAATTTGTTTGCTGGTTCCCAGAGTAATATTGTACCTCTAGGAGCACCAAATCTTAGTATGGGCAGCAACGTGGTTGTCAAATTAGCAGATTCGATACCAAAACATCAACATTACAAATTGTTTTTTGACAATTGGTTCAACAGCATACCTCTTACGTTTTATCTGATCAAAGAGGGCATTTTATCTTTGGAGACAGTAAGACTTTATCGTATTCCTGTAGTTTTGATGCCAGCTGAAAAAGAAATGAAGAAGCACGGCAGTGGTCATATGGTAGAGAAAATAGCCAATATAGACAATGTGGATGTCAGTGTAGCGTCCTGGTTTGATAATAAAATCGTTACTACAATGTCAACATATGCTGGAAGTGAACCAAAGGGAGAAAAAGAAGATTTTTCAAACAAGAAGGTATACATAAAATGATACCTTGTCGTAACATCCTGATCTACAACAACTACACGGGAGGTGTAGATCTCCTTGATTCCACGTTAGGATTTTATTGTGTAAAAATCAGGTCAAAGAAATATTATTAAAACAGAAGAAATATATTAAGAAGTATACATAAAATGATACATTGTCCTAACAGTGTCCTAATCTACAACAACTACATGGGAGGTGTAGGTCTCCTTGATTCCATGTTAGGATTTTATCGTATAAAAATCAGGTCGAAGAAATATTATTTACGAATATTTTTTTATTTCATTGACATGACAGCCGTGAACTGTTGGTTATTGGCCAAAAGAGCGAAGAAATTTGATTTACCCCTTTTGGATACCAAACTAGTAATAGTTGATGCTCTATGCAAAGCCGGAAAACCAATTAAACAGAACAAAGTATAAAGACCGTCAAGTAGTAGCATTCAGCAGATGTACGAGATCTAATAAAAAAGGAACCCCACTAAAGAAATACCCCCAAGAAGACATCCGTAAAGATGGGCTTGATAATTTTCACTATTGGGATGAGAGCACTAGGTCAAGATGCAAATTTCTAAGCTGTACAGGGAAAATATATATAGTGTGCACAAAATGCACAATACCATTGTGTATTAATAAAGAAAGAAACTGTTATTTGCAGTTTCATACTGTATAGTGTATACTGTAGCTACAAAATAGTTTGACTTTAATATTAAATTGTTGCATGATGTTCCATATTTGGCACCAAAAATTTTTTTTTTGTCAATAAATTTTTCCTCGTAGCTAGGTTTTTTTCAATAGTTTTTCGTAAACATAGAAGTAAAATTCTTATCTGAAAATTTATTTTTGACAAAAAACAAAAATTCATGCGGTAAAGGGTTAAGTAGGTACTTACTAATCTACTCAGAGTCACTGTTATCACTAGTATCATGCGTATCTTCTCAATTAATAGTTAATTTGGTTAATGCGGGTAAATATTATAGGCATTTTCCACTCTAATTACATATTTGATTACATTTTTACAGTTGGTGGCTGTGATCTTTATAACTTCTCTTCTAATTAACTGAAAAACAGTAGACGAAAATTTAGGAGCCTCGTTTCTTCTTCTTATATTTTCTTTAAATTAAGCTCATATTTTTTGCATGCGAATACTCTTACAAAAGAGCATTGAGTTTAGGAAAAATATTTACGTATGTTTTATAGATTTCGAAAAACCCTTTGATAGAGTACCACATATATTATTATTTCAATGCTTAGACTCAGTTGGTCTGGACACGTATGACATTAGATTGCTTAAAAATCTTTACTACAATCAGACCGCTTGTGTTAAGGTGGACCAAGAGGTTTCAGCTAAAGTTTCTTTTAAGGGTGGTGTCAGACAGGGATGTGTTATGTCACCGATGTTGTTTAATGCCTACACTGAACCAGTTTTTGAAATAGCGTTAAATAATCGCCACGAAGGTGTTAAGATCGGTGGTGAAATTATTAACAACATCAGATACGCCGATGACAGCGCAATAATGGCAGAGAGTCTAGAAGATCTTCAAACCCTGTTGAATGCTGTAAACAACGAATGAACTGAAAAGGGCTTAACAATCAACGCAAAAAAAACAAAATGGATGGTGGTCGGAAAAATTAATATCGAAGACTCAGTACTAAGATTAGATAACAAAATCCTGGAAAGGGTGGAACACTTTAGATATCTGGGTAGCTGGATTGACTGCAGGGTTGAAAGTGACGAGGAAATTTTGACCAGAATAGAACTCGCACGGAAAAACTTTATTAACTGGCGTTCTGTATTATGCAGTAGAAGTCTGTCGTTGACCACACGTCTAAGAGTATTGAAGTGCTACGTCTGGTCCACTTTATTCTATGGATGTGAAACCTGGACAACAAAAATAAAAAATCTTAACAACTTAGAAGCGTTTGAGTTATGGTGTTACCGTCGCATGCTCAGAATCCCATGGACAGCACACATATCTAACGAACGCATGCTAGAGACCGTACACAAAGAGCGAGAATTGATCAACATCATCAAAATGAGAAAGGTCCAATACTTCGGTCATATAATGAGAGGACCTAAATGTCGCTTACTCCGATTAATCATTCGGGGCAAAATCGAAGGAAAACGTTGGGTCGGAAGAAAACAACTGTCCTGGCTGCGTAACATTAGACAATGGACAGGTCGAACGGTCGAGGAACTGTTTCATCTAGCTGCCGACCGAGAATCATTTCATCAGCTTGTCAATACGACGACAGCCAACGCTTGAATACAAGCACGGCACACAAAGAAGAAGAAGAAGCTCATATTAACTCTTATTGGGTTCGACGTACAATAATAAGGAGAAAGTCTAAGCACGCGCTTATTGCGAGCACAGTTATCAACAACATATTGCTTCTAGTACTGTCTATTATGAGCAATCTCCAACAATTGCTTTTTACTATAAATATGATGCCTCAAAATACAAATCTTTCTCAAGTAAAAATTCCTAAATCTGTAATTTGTAATATTTAAATTTTTTTCTCATTAATCTTGAATGATGTGATGCGTTGTCCATGACAATCACACTATGTTTAGGTAATTTCGGAAGAAGAGATTTTTTAAACCATGATTCAAAAATTGAACTTTCAATATCCTCATTATAATATAGAGAATACCAAGGTATTGTTTTTTAGAGAAATCCCCATTTCATTGCATTTTTTTCTATTATTTGAGGACTTGTTCCAAGTAAATTTTAAAAAGAATTGGCAAAACACAACATCCTTGTTTAAGTCCCTTTATTTGGTGCAAACTCTTGAGATAATATTTCTTGTATGTTAACTTTGACAGTTGTTCCTTCGTTAAAGAGTGTATATTTTATTATACCACTATGTACGTTTATTTTCTCTAATATTTCCCATAATTTGTTTAGTGGTATGATATTATAGGCTTCTTGAAAAACTACAAATAGAATATATTACATTCCCTGATCAAAACAGTCATTTGTTCACTTATTTAAGTAATACTATATAGGTGGTCACCTGTGATTGTACCGGTTTTAATTCCTGGCTGTCCTTCTGCATCTAAGTAGATAAATTCGTCTTCAATTTCATGTTTAATAAGCTTTTCACATATTCTACTAAAGACACGTAACAAACAATCCTCAGTAGTTATTATAGTTGTCTTTATTGCCTTTTTATAAGATTTTTCCTGTAATATACTTTTTCTTTGCTATTTTTTAATATTTTTTTTATGAATGTTGGGTTAATACTTAACCTTCAACCTGTAGGACCACATTTTATTTTCGAAATTTCATTTTGTTATACAGATTGCTTTTTCTATAGCTGGCGAATTCTATCTATTCGACCTCGCCGACCGGCGAGTGGTATTTTATCTCTCACCTATCCGAAGATTTATTAAATAAATTCCCCTATCCGCCACCTAAAGACGGATTTTTCTCAAGATTTCTCCTTCTCTGGATTCTTTATTTCTAATAATGTTGTTTATTCCTAAAAAACTGAAATTTTTTGTGCACTGAAATTTATATGTTTTCTAGCTCGAGCAGTTACTTTCTATTAAATCTTTGTCAGAACCTTCTTTACCACTTTTCAGAGCCATGTTCGATCTTTTTTTCGTTGAAATCTAGACCTCTTTTATTTTTCAATTTCTTTAGTCTTCTGGTAGAGTCTTTCAGCTTTTTTTTTAATATTTTTAGGAGAACTTATAGCTAAAAGCGTTGTTAAGCAGGTGTTTTGTAAGCAATAGTGTTTTAGAGTAACTTCACCTCTGACAAGTACTGGGTAAATTATGTAGTTTTGTAACTACCAGTGCCGGTGCCAAGTCTGGATAAAGAAGAAGGGTTGAAAGACAGCTAGTAACCTAATTCACCAAAACCATTAGTACGAAACCCGAAAATAAGCACTCTGAGATAGCGCGT
>NW_027313432.1:0-21744 GCF_040954645.1 Diabrotica undecimpunctata | reverse complement strand
ACGCGCTATCTCAGAGTATCAATGCGCTTGCATGTAAACGAAATAGCTTTTCAAGTAGATGCACGGTTGCCATCGTCCATAAAAGAACTGAAAACACCAATACAACTCTTCAATTATTTCTTCACAAAAGAGATTATCAATTTGGTGGCCAATGAAATGAACGCTGCAGCTCGTCAAGAAAATATCAATACAAAATTCGCCACGAGTGTTGAGGAGATTCGGAAGTTTATCGGAGTGTTAATATACATGTATATTTATCGATACCCTAATCTCGAGAGCTACTGGGGCAAAAACGCCTTCGCCCCCATCCAGAAGACAAGGCCCGTAAAAAAGTTTATGTAAATAAAGAAACACTTATCGGTTCAAGATGAAAGGCAGCATATTTGAAAAGGTCAGCCGGGCTATGATCCACTGTTTCGCATCTGTAAATTGGCTGGATAAAGTCAAGAATCGTTTCGATTCGATTCCAAAGACGGCGAGAGTGTGTGTTGATGAGCAGATGTGTTCGACCAATCTCAAGCATCGTCTTCGTCAAGTTATACCAAATAAGCCGCACAAATGGGGCATCAAACTGTTTGTGCTTTGTGATTCTCAAGGTTACTCATATCGTTTTGAAATTTACAACGGTGCAGGCGACAATATAATTCTTCCTGGCGCACCCGATCTTGAAAGCACATCAAACGTTGTACGTTTGTTACAGACCATAGCCAGCTTTTCTCTTCACATCCTTTACTTCGACAATTTCTATACGACTTTACCTTTGTTAGTTTATTTACGTGCAAGAGGAATCTATAGCCTATAGAATATGGACAAATAGAATCCCAAACCGTAAGCTTCCGTTGGATACGGATATCAAAGATAAAGAAAGAGGATATTCTGTTGAATATATTGGATCTGCGTACGGTGTTGATTTAAGTACAATTTCATGAAAAGATGCCAAAAACGTGCGACTGGCATCGACTTGATAACAAAAGTCGTTGCAGCTACCAGAATTCAGAGAACAAATTGCTGCTGCTCTCGTTGTATTAAGTGAAAAACATGTACTTGGCCGACCAACATCAAAATCACAATCGAGCTCTCTACAGTCAACTACTTCTGCCATTGTAAAAAAAGCAAAACATCCCATTGATGACATTCGCTTCGACGGTATTGATCATTTTCCACTTTGGTTCAACAAAGAGTGTGGTAAGAAAATGTAAATTTTGCAAAGTGTCGAAAACTCAATGTATGTTTAGCAAATGCGATCTTCATTTATGTTGTTCTAATGCCAAAAACTGTTCGTTTGTTTTTTTAAAAGTTTATTTTAATAAAATCCATTCAAATGAATAAAACGCTATTTTTAACTTAAACCGACCGTTAAGGGTCTCCTAAGGACCCCCTTAGCTGTTTTTACCCAGAAGCCAACCAAAAATTGATAATTACATTTTAATAGCTTTTCTAGGTTTCTTAATACATTATTAAACTTGAAAAAAGTTTCCAACTAAATAGAATAATTTTTAGAATCTTGCCACGTAGAGGGTTAACGGACAAAATATAGTTTTTGCAGTCGGATACTGCAAAGTTGTAGAGTAGTGTCCAGTGTAAGTTGCAACTTGCTGTTTTTTTATTACTTACGTCGATGGACTGTATAATTTATTTATATAGGCACTACTATTTATCCGATAATATCAAATACTGTTAAAAACGTGCAGTTTATTTCAACGCGCACAGGTTATAGGAATTAAAATGAGCAGAGCAACATTTTTGGTGGTGAAACGGATTAATCTTTGTATGACCAAGATAGGAAAATATTAAGGTAACCCTGCGTTGGTCGCATGGTTAAATTAACCACCATTAGTCGCAGGTGAGCGTGAAGCTCATGTATATGACTTATTTTGACTTTTTATGAGTCAAAAAAACAAAAGGCATAAATATAATGATTTATTTATCAAAGCTAAAAAAAGGCAATATTTTAACAAAATACAAAAAGGAATAAAATATAAAATATAAAGTTTGGTACATCTACATAGATAAGCATAATTCTGAAACAGCAACTAGAATAATAAAAAAATTACTCAGATTCAGGAACTTCGTCGCGTTCACATTCTGTGCAAATGGTGATTGTATGTTCTTTACAAATTGCTCTGAAACACTTAACGCATTTTGACGCTGTTTTCCGATTTTTTTTCTTGGTGCAATCAATAATGAGTTGCCTGGCTAAAATTTTCAAATACTCGCGTCTTGGTTGGCAGGAATCTAATACATTTGTCCTAAATATAATGTCTCCATTTATTCCAGTGATGTTTAGCATAGTAAAAAAAACAGTCAATGCTACCTACATGTGATTCTTGCCACTGAATAAGGACTCTTCAGTTGGTCCACTGAATCTACTCCCGATTTTGTTTGATTGTAAAAAGTAACTACTCCTGGTTTGCAAGCTTCACCACTTTCCTCGTCAATTTCGTCATATTCATGGAGGCTTGACAAAAGCAGGACATTTTAATTTTTTTTGGGGCGTACGAAACTAATAAACATTCACGACCAAAAGCAAATAAACTGCTACTAATTGGCCTTTCTTTAGTTGCAATACATATTTCAGTAATTTCACGTTTGTTTTTTCTAATTGTCTCAACTAAAGTTATTTTTTTCGTTTTTAATTCTTCGGCCAAAAGAACTGACGTGAACCAGTTATCACGGGTTAAATTTCGTCCTGAATTCATAATGGGATCACACAATCGTTTCACTACACTGGCTGGACTGTTGTCAATACAAAATGGACCATCAGGCTGCTTTCCTGCGTAAATCTCCATTTTTACAGTATTAAATACACGACTCTCAGCCAAGGCAAATATTTTTATCCCGTATTTGTTTGGTTTACTCGGGATATATTGCCTAAAGCTGCACCTTCCACGGAAACCCTCCAGTATTTCGTCAATAGTACAGTTCTCACCAGGCGTGTAGCAGACTTGGCATCTTTCTATAAATTTCTCAAATATATTTCTTATTGGAGCTAGCTTATTAATTAATTTTCGTTCAGCTCTTGTGTGAATATTATCAAAACGTAGTGCTCGAAGCAACAAATAGAAACGTTTCAGGGGCATTACCATTTTTAATAACTCTGATGCTGTAGAATCGTTACTCCATTTAGGTTGGTGTGTCGGGATTTCAAAACTCCTGCCATGTACAAAAATCCAAACACTGCTTTTATTTTGTTACAGTCAGTATCTAAAACATCTCGTTCGCGTGTATAGTTGCCTCTTATTTTCTCTAGGTACAAATTTGTGCATGTCACAATTTCTTCAATGATATCATCTGTTATGAGCAAGTTCCAACTTTCATATGGAGTTTTAGCATCTTTTGTCGCATGTTTCACTCCCGGTAGTTTGCTAATAATATTTTGCTGTCGAATACGGCTAGTTTTTAGCTCACGGTGAACTTTTCAAATGGTTTTTTTGTCTCTGTCGATATATTTGGGACCATCTTCAGACCAAAACGTTGAAATAGTATTTGTCGTATCATCGGCCGAAAACTCTAAGTCTGTCTCATGATTAGAACTGACTTCTACTGAATCTATGTCGCTTTTTTCATCGTCCAAATTTTGCTCTTGCGTCTGTTTAAGTAACAAATCCTCTTGCTCCAATTCTTCATATATTTTTAACAGTCTGGCCTCTTCTTTAGGATCCATTACACAATAATAATTTAAAGTTAAATGATTTAAAACACAAAGTTAATAACAAAAACTCAACAAAACTTGCTCTGTAGCTTTCCAAAATCGTCACGTCGTTAGTCGCGGGTGAGCTAATCGCTCATTTCTCGACATCTGCGTTTAATCAATACTTGGAATAGACTGACGGTTGCTCGATCACAATTCTGCGTAAAACATTCTATACACAATAGTAGTAGGAAGGATTACATGAGCGCAGTTGCCAGTGTGAGTAAAATTGTGAAAAATGTTAAGAAAAAAGTAAAATGGTGAGCGTTGCGCTCACAATGGTGAGCGTTGCGCTCACCATGCGATTAACGCAGGATTAAGAATAGCTTTGAGGATACCTATTTAGAAAAATGGTAACAGGACTAACCTCACCTCGAACAATGTTAGTATGTTGTTAAATATAACGTATTTTTTCTTCTATCTCTCTTAAATATTTTATCGTATTAATTGCTGTCGTATTAAAAAAATACCCGCCACTGTTTACTACTATTGGTTTAGAAATTCGATACTGAAGGATTTACAAGTATCACACACACATTCGATTAAAATTTGTTGTAATTCAATTGTCGTCAAATAATTTAGTACATTGCTTATAAAAGGAAGAGTTACCAAATATGGCATCCAAATTAAAACGCTATTTGTGGACATTTTTTTTAAGTAGTTAACTGTTTGGTTATTTAAATATATTATTAGCATTAAAGGTCAGCACATTAAGTATGGAATGAGTAACACCAGGCAAATAAAGATTATTCAGGAACATATATTTCGTTACTTTTAAGGTATTTTATATAAATATATGCTATAACTAAAAAGATATATAAAATAATGGGTATACAGGGTGGATATAAAATATTTCTTCGTCCTTTCTACGTCCTCCTGTTTATTATTTATACTAATCAGGTGTTAGATGAAAGTTCCGGATATATTTGAACAGCTTATTTCAGAAAGAGACTCAAGTCAAAATCCTTAGTTTTGTGCCATGAAAATTTTTTCTTAAGTAACTACATCTGTACAAGTAGGTTAGAACTAATAATTTCCATTTTAATAATATTGTTCATTTATAAAAAATTTATTACATATGTTTTTTCATGTAGTTGGGTACCTTTCTGCAATAAAATTACAGACTCACTCGATTAAAAAATTTATGTTCATGTTCCACATTATAACACATTATTACACATTACAGCATATTGCTGAAACACTAACCATTGCTACAAGTTGCTATCAACACTTATATTCTAATGATTCTGCTCTGACAAATTTATAATATCTACATAGAAATCTTCAAATACATGGGAAACGTACTTTACAGCTTTCTTAACGTCCTCAATTTTTTCTTTCTTTAAAGGTAGCATTCAAGAAGTATAAGCTTGTGCTTTGGAAAGCTGAATGGTTTGTAACATTGTACTAACATTGAAATTACTATAGTAGTAAGCATCATTATCATCAGCATTGAGTGTATGAATAAACTCCGATGTTTTAATATTACCCTTGTTGTCAGAAGAATATTAATTTAAAGTAATGATACTTTGACGTATTAAAATATTCTCACTCTCTCCATGAGAGAGCAGCACTCTCAGTTGAACAAACTTTCTTCTTGTATACATAACGCCACCAATTATCAAAATCGATTATACTTCTACTTTTTACTACAAACGATATGTCTACCAACATAGTGAATGAATCCACTCTTAACACAAAATCACAAAAAACTGACTCAGGTCCCTTTCTGAAATAAGCTGTTCTTTTACCCATTTACCCTTATATTTTGATTAACACTTGGTCGCATACTAATATGTATTTCGATGTTCATTCCAGTTTTTCTAATTCCGTAAGTTATACATGCTTATTACATATTATTCATAGTGTAGTTACATGGATAGAAGAAACAGGTATAACTCTGGACATAAAAATACTAAAGAAAAACCACAATTTGTTTGACAAAAATAAAATATTGTTTACATATATTGTAACATGCAGTGGCCTGGTAGGGAAGAAAGGAATTCTCAGAAGTTGAGCATAACTTTATGTAACATGAAGATTTACTTAAGGGGAAAGTTACATCTTGGAATTTAAGATAGACGAAGAAATCCAGGTTTAGATACGTTCACTTTGCAACTGACACTCAGGTGCGACAGACGAACGATGCGACAGAGAAAACTGACGCAAAGCAGCCTCTGCACTTTTTTCTAATTTGCCGAGTTTATCGACCACGTAATCTAAATGACGAATGAGAAGGTCGCGTGATCTATAAACTCGGCTCATTAGAAAGAGATGCAGGGACTGCTTTGCTTCAGTGTTCTGTCAGTTTGTCGCACAATACGAAACCTTCATATAACCTCAAATTTGTAGGACTCACTGGCTCAGCTAAATGGCAGTTGCAGCGCTTCTGTTGACCGGTTTAAAATAAGCTGGTTTGCATGGGCCAGTACAGTGAAAATAAGTTGTTTTGCATGTAAAGGTGCTTTTTAACAGGCTTTTGTCATTGGAGATAATTTTTTTTTGTATCAATCAGATAGAACCAACTACTTTGACTTTAACAGAACACTGCATTGAAACCTAACTCAACTTTGATTTTTGTTTGACTTAAGGCTCATTGCATGTTACCTCCTCAATGAATTACAGAATATGACGAGTATATCATGGTATGGTATGGGCGCATTATAGCACCTGATAACATTTCAGTGACTAACGGGACTCTGAGATAGCGCGTACAGAAAGAGATGACTCAGAATACTACTAAAAATGTAGAATGAACTAAAAGAGAAGCGATCACTGTAACGGACTCTACCGGGATCAGGGATTCTATCAGAATCCTACAGGTGCATTTGTATACGGTAAGGCAGCTTTTGCAAAAATAAAAGTTATTATGGGAGGTTTCAATGCCGTCTTTATACAAGAGCTTGAATATATCAGGGACGTCGGGTGTTTACGAAGAGCATATGTACAGCATGTTTACAATTGTCTCGAGGACTTATATAATAGTTAACAAAATATGTGCAATAAGCCAATTGGCTAAAGTACGATAGGTAAAGAACTGACAGCTTCCAGGGATAAAAATGTTTCAACTGAAAACATTTAATTTTCACAGCCTACTCAAATTATGACTTTTTTCGACGGTTATGTAAAATATATGTCTTATATTAGTTATTGATAATGTATCCATTAAGGTGTAGAGCTCCTAAACTGAATCTACTAATGAGGACTCATTTTCTTCACCTACACAGTTATCAATTCCTATACCTTTTTCCTGTCTTCTTGTGTACATTTGAAGAATGTTTAGTTAGGAATCACAATTTATTTTTAAATCCAACTTATATCTGATCCGCCTTTTAATAAATTAAATACCGCACTGCAAAGCAACATTCTAAATAAATTGACAGTTAGTTGTACGTGAAAACGTGTCAATGGTCGTGTTGAATCGTTAAGCCGCGTTTAAATGGAATGTATTAATAGGCGGATTTGCAGGTCGTTGAGACGTGCGTATCCCGCAAATGCACCTTTTGCACTTGAAAGTGACAGTGCTATGGCAATTTCCGACAGTTTTGTAAAGTAATGAGCCAAAAACGATTTAAATATTTTTATTCGGCCTTCCGGTTTTTGATGATTATGCTTCCGGATTTTAGTTTAAATGATTGCCGGATTTTCTTTAGCGGGCAGGTAATTTTTCTTAAAGCGGATATGAAAATGTCGAATTTGTTCATAGGAAATCATAAGTCATAATAATAAATATATATTCAACTAAGGCACTATGTATGGTAAGTTAAAAAATGTTTTATTTTTAGTAATAAATTAAAATAGTAACAGTTGTTCCTAGTATATTTAATGAATATAAAGTAACAACAATTTGTTAGTTTATCAACAAATCTTGTATAAACTTCCGCTTTGGTTCTTATCATGACAACTTTACTTTCTTTTGTAAAAGTTAAAAGTTATATCATAATAAAATCCAAGCTTAATAGTTGTCAGATATTAGCATCAAAAAATAAAAAAATTACAATTGCGATATTAGCAATGAAACAGAATCGACCAAAAAATTTTGGATCTTATACTTTATTTATCTCAAGTTCAAGTCTTTTTCTTCGTTTTCTTTAACCTGTTTGCGTACACCCCTGCCCCTGGACAAATGCTTCCCATGAGTTCTCAACTCTTCTATGTTTTATGCTATTTGTTACCAGTTTTTCCCGACTTTTGCTTTGGTGTCTTCTAAAAAAAAATTAAAAAAAAAGAAGAAGAGGGCTATAATATAATTAAAATAAGAAAATTGCAGTATCTGGGCCATGTATTGAAAGGAGAGGGAGATATGTGTTACAGAAAATTATATTACCAATAGGATACTGGACAGAAGAAACTTATGAAGATAATGTATCTTCTGGCAGATTGTGATGTAGTAACCTATCGATGCAACAGCTACGTGATATAGCTTTAACAATAAGTTCACAATTAAAAATACCAGGCAAGGAAGACTGGAATAAAGGTTTACCCATACAAGATGCTGCTACCTGGTACAGGGAGCCAACATAGTAGGGACAAATCAAGGGATACGTTTCCCTGTAAGTCTATCTAAGATTGTGACAGTTTTTCAGGCAGAAACAATGGCAATCCATCACTGCCTGAGAGAAATAGAAAGGCAGGAAAAAACGTTCCGTTCACTTGTCATCTTCACAAATAGTCAGGCGGCGCTTAAAGCACTTTGAATTGGTGCTAAGGATTGTGTGTGGGTTCTAAATAAACTAGGAGACCGTATCAAAGTAACGGTAGCCTGGGTACCGGGGCACGAGGGACATAAGGGCAATAAAAAAGTAGATGAAATGGCCAAACAAGGCTCATCAATGCCATTCATTGGAGAGGAAACGTTTTGCGGCATTGCAAAAACCATAACAAGAACGGCTACGAGGAAGTGGGTAGCTCACAAATCTCTGGAATAGTGGAGGAATTCACCAGGACAAAGACAGGTGAAACAGATCATTATAGAACATTTGCCAAAATTTACGACAGACCTAATAGGCAAAGACAAGAAAACAGTTAAAGCCATAGTAGGTCTTCTAACAGGGCACTGTAAGCTGAATAGGCACTTAAAGCTGATGGGATTATCAGATGATGACCTGTGCAGATTATGTCACCTCAAAGAAGAAACAGCAGAGCACATTCTATGTCATTGTGACAGTCTGGTGAATGTGCGGTTCTTTGCATTAGAAGAAGAAAATCCACCGGCATATAGCTACATGGAAGGTACAGTCTTGAAACTATTAGACTTTTTAAAGAGTGTCAGGCTAGAGAATGTTATCTAGGAGTAGAGAACTACAATAGATCTAAAAAGGTCGCAGTGGAATAGGCCAAAAGGCCATCTCTCTAAATATATCTATCTACTGGTTGAATAATTCGAGACAATGGTACAAATCTAACTCTGTTGAGCTGTTTTTAATACTGCTGTAAAAGTAGCAATATCCTTCATTTTTTTAAATTTAGTTAATATACCCAATAGTTAATACCCATAATTCTCCCCCACAAGTACTCAGGTGTACTTGTGGGGGAGACTCAACTTATTGATAAATATATATATATATATATATATATATATATATATACATATATATATATATAATGAACAATTTTACTTATTTATCACAAACTATATGATGTTGGAAAGTGAATGAAAATGGACATTTTTTTACTTTTGTTTTAGGAAGAGCGTATAGTGGCATGTACGCAATGTACTGTATTCTAGTTCTTTTGACCACAGTGGTTGCAGCATATGGTTGTTTAACAGAAATATTAGATCATGGCTTGTCTCTTAAGGAAGCTGGCCTGTTTCTGATCTCATTTTACTGCATGTCTTTGTTATTTATTATATGCAATGCGGCGCACCAGACATCATATAAAATGGGTCCTGAATTTCGAGAGAGATTATTAAACGTGAATTTAGGTAAGATCATATGATTTATTGATTATAGTATAATTTGCAAAATTTAGATGGAAAAGAATACACAATCTGTATATTCTTTTCCACCAATTTAAAATACAATTTTGAATGATATTGTTCTTGCCAAGCCAGTTTGCCTTAGAGTGTACTTTATTTTTCGTCCTAGAGATCTTGTAAAGAAAATGATTATGATTAGTTTTTCGACTGCAATCCAGTATTTTTCACATTTTCTGAAGAAAAAACTGAGAAAAATTAAGCATTTATAAAATAATATAAAATAATATATAATTATAAAATATGTAAAATAACAAAAAAATACGAAAAACAAAAGCGTCATATGGAATTTTTGGAATTTTTCAATTTTAAATATCATTTTAAAAATTGAATAAAATAGTTTTTTCATTTATGTATTATTTTTTTATTTTACGATCAATTTTTTAACAACCATTGATTTCCAAAATTTATTTATTTATTTTAACAATTTTTTGTTCATTCGAAAGTACATAAAACCGCTGTTAGTTAATATCCTTGCAATAGATTTTAATAAAAGTGACAAAATTTACACTTTGTATAACGGACTCTCCTCGTCATGTAAATGGACTTTTCCAATTATTTCGTGTCGCTTCTTTCATGACGATCGTTTCAACAGAGAAAAATTAATAAAACGTCAGTATAGAAGCTTAGCTTCAAAAATTATAACATGCAGATAATAACAAAATTGTTATTAAAGATTTTGTTTTTTTTTTTATTGTAATTCTTGAACAATGTACCCAGAATTGTAAAACTTTTAACAGGTGCTGTGGACCGAAGAACTCGTCAAGAAGTAAATATGTTTCTTACAGCTATTGACAAGAATCCTCCAATAATGAATCTAAATGGTTACGCAAATATTAACAGGAGACTTATATCATCGGTTAGTACAAATATATTTAAATAATTATCACGTCATGCATAAACGTATG
This sequence comes from Diabrotica undecimpunctata, assembly GCF_040954645.1. Lineage (NCBI taxonomy): Eukaryota > Metazoa > Arthropoda > Insecta > Coleoptera > Chrysomelidae > Diabrotica > Diabrotica undecimpunctata. The sequence continues at coordinate 11,168 of NW_027313432.1, read as the reverse complement.
AATGGTTTGTTAATATAAATTATTGTTACTATAAATCATAAATATAACATTATCAAGAAATACAAATTTTTTATACGCTTTACTCCGGGAATCTTATGTCCCCTTGACCTGGCATTACCTTTGTTGTGTGTGTATTTTTTTGTACAAAAATACAATTAGTTGATATAAGGAAATGAAAAAATATTATTAAAAAATGAGCACAATATTCACGTGTATGTTCCAAATATAGAAATTCTTCTTCACCTTGACAGATGTATGTAGTTCTACTATCACGACCACAACACACAATTTACACTCAATTTGATTTTTCGTGGACGGCTTTTTTGACATCCCTTCTAATTTTACTTGACTACAAAAAAAGCTGGACTTAATATTTCTACTTCTAGTACAGTATTGCCCAAAATAAACAGTACCAAAACTGAAACATAGATGTCTCTTCGTGCGCGCTGTCATATTCAAATTAATTAATATAAACCTGTCAAGTAATCCTTAATCAATTAATAATTAAGTCCCAAATGTTACAAATGGTGTTAAGTACAGAGGACAAAGTGTTTCTTGTGAAGCATTATTTTCGCTCATACGGAATCGGCCGATGTAATAGTGTAAGTCGGCAATGAATGTGTGATCAATTCACACAACTGTTTAATAAACGTTCTCCAAGTAATGCTGTAATTTTGAAGGTTATTGAAAAGTATAAAAATACGGGTAATGTATTGTGCCAACGAAAAGAAAACTCAGGGCGTCCCAGGATAGTTAACAACAACGATAACCATGAACGTGTTTTGAGCGAATCTTGGAAAATCCGAAAGCCAGCCAGACAAGAACAGCGTTGCATCTTGGCTTAAAACGAACTTTCTTGCAAAGAATCCTGAAGGAGCTGGGTGCACTTTCGTATGTGGTTCAGGTACATCAACAATTACATCCCGGGGATTATCACAGTAGAGTGGAATACTGTGCCAGAATTTTTACATTACAGTATGAAAATCCTAAATTTTTGAAAAATGTATGGTTTTCAGACGAAGCACATTTTCATTTGTCAGACCATGTAAATCGTCGCACAAATCGATTTCTCAGCTTTGCCAGACCAGATGAAGTTCAAGAAGTTCCTTTACATAGCGCAAAAGTGAGTCTCTGGTGTAAAGTTTCGGAACACGAAATCATTGGTCCATACCTACTTTATCGAAGAAAATGGTAGGCAAGTCACTTTTAATCAACAGAGGTATATACAAATTTTTAACATGTTTTATCCCTGATCTACGTCAATTTTGTCGTGTACGTAATTTGGCATTTCGAGACAAATTTTTGCAGCAGGATGCGGCAATTTGCCATACTGCTGTCGCAGTTCGTCAATTTTTTCAGGGACATTTTTCAAACAAATTCATTTCACGATTTACTGACTTTCCTATCCTGCACATTTTCAAGACTTAACATCTCCAGACACATGACGTTAACAAATGATGCCGTTAGAGCCTTCTTCACGGACTTGAGACATCTTTTATTCCATAACATTACGAGAAATCTGGAATATCGATATGCAGTCTGTCTTGAGAGAGGAGGAGTTCATTTAGAACATGTTATAAAGTGTCAATAATATGTATTTTTTTAAACAATAAAATAATTACAAATTAAGTACTGTTTATTTTGGGCTATACTCTATTTCTAGTAATAAATTGTTTCGAACTTTTGTATTTTTTCGGATTGTCCAGATTCTAGTAAGATTCTCAGCTCTTCAAACAAGCTGTAGCTAATATACCAGTTATCGCAAATAATGTTTCTGTTTCTATCAAAATTGGGCTCACTAGTCTTCTGACCATAGCGTTTGGTCGATTAGACGACAAACGGTTCATCAAGCTTTTTAATGATATAGACTCCCGTGTTTACTGTCAGGTTTGGGCATATACCAGTGCTTGAGATTTTATACCATATTTAGTCACTTTATTGGTCAGGTAATTTCTGCTGAGACAAGCATGTATTACTCAAAGCTTTTAGCCATCTTAAATTAGTTGGGAATTTGAGAAAGAAATTATTTTAATGATTTTAAGAAATTTTTATATTATAGTTCCAATAGCTACCAGTTTATCAATCGCACGTTTTTCTTTAAAAATCTTTTTATTGTCCCTTTATGGATAACATTATTTATAATTCGGAATAATAAATTATTGAAACAAAGCACTTTCTCTCTTCAGTCCTGACCCCCTGGAGGGAGTGTAGTGGTCACCATAATCGTGTATTGTCCGTCTCCAAAAATCTGTCTTGGTCTCAAAGCTTACTTATGTGTACTCTAATTCATGAAATTCGGAATATGTTAAAAGCAAAAATTTAACTGCTACCAAACGTCTAAATCCTTGAAATTGCATCATTGTTGGGAGATTATCTTCTTCTTCTTCTTCTTCTTCTTCTTCTTCTTCTTCTTCTTCTTCTTCTTCTTCTTCTTTAGGTGCCGCCTTCTTAGCGAAGGTTGCCGATGACCTCTGCAAAGTCTTCCCTATTTTGGGCTTTTCTATTTTCCCTTCTATAATAAGCTGAAGGAAATTATACCTGTCTTGTCTAAATATGTGTCCAAGATAAAACGTTTTACGCTTCTTGACAATTTCTGTGAGTTTACGTTCTCTATTCATACGCCTTAAAACTTCTTCATTTTAACGCGGTCGGTCCATGGAATTTTCAGCATACGACGAAATACCCACATCTTAAAACTCTCTAAACGTCGTAACGAGCTGACTGTTAACGTTCAAGCTTCCACGCCATGTAATAGTACACTATATACATAACACTTTATCATGCGGTACCGTAGGGACAAATCAAGATTAGGGGTAGTGAGTAACTGTCGCATCTTTAAGAAGGTGTTTCTTGCCTGTTCTATTCTACATTTAACCTCTTGTTCTTGGTCTAAGGTTTCATGTATCCAATAGCCTAGATACTTAAACTTTTTCACTTGTTCAACTAGATTGTTGTTGACTAGTATGTTTATAACTGGTGTTTTTTTGAAATTACCATTGTTTTCCTTTTTTTACATTCACCTTAAGGCCGTATAGTTCTCCTTTTCACACTACTTTGGTTAACAGAATTTGTAGTTCTTTTTAACTGCCAGCAATCAGTACTATATCATCGACATACCTAATATTGTTCACGATTTTTCCATTGACTTTTATTCCTTCTTGTGCTTCATCTAGAGCATGTGCAAAGATGTCCTCTGAGTACAAGTTGAATAATAATGGTGATAGTATACAACCTTGTCTAACTCCTCTTTGGATGTTTATGGTTTCAGTATCACCCATTTCAGTTCTGACAGAGGCGTTTTGGTTCCAGTAGAGTTCACGTATTGTTTTACTGTCGTTTGGATCCAGGTCCTTTTGCAAGCATTCTATTAGCTGATCGTGTTTGACTTTGTCAAAAGCCTTCTCATAATCTATAAAGCACAAGTAGACACCGTTTTGTTGATCCCGACACTTTTGCATAAGAACAATGAAACTGAACAAAGCTTCTCGAGTTCCCAAACCGTTTCGAAAGCCAAATTGTTCTGGACCCATATCTTCTTCGCATTTTTTGTAAATTCTCTTATGGATAATTTTTAGAAATAGCTTCAGAATATGTTGTATAAAACTTATTAATCGAAAGTCGTTACATTTTTTTGTGTGGTTTAATTTGGGTATAGGCACAAACGTAGACGTTAACCAATCTTGTGGAATTGTACCAGTCTTGTATATACTGTTGAAGAGTCTCGATAATAGTTCTAAATTGTCTTCTTCCAAAAGTTGTATAATTTCACTATGAACGTAGTCAGGTCCAGAGGCTTTTCCAGTTTTCATATTTTTAAGGCGTATTTTATTTCTGATGTTAAGATGGGCAAGTCGTTATTTTCGATGTTTGTTTGTCTCTCAATATTTATTGTTCTATCGTCTGGGAATAGGTTTTATATGTATGTTCGCCATTCAACGCCGATTTCTTCTATTGTGGTCAGGACTCTATCATCCGTGCTTGTTATTGTGCCACACTGCCTAGCGTTTCTGATCCCACACATTTCTTTAATTTTCTTATGGAGAAGTCTATCATCATGTTTATTCTGTAGGTCTTCTATCTCTTCGCAAGTTTCTACAAGCCACTATGCTTTTGCTTCCACTCTCTTTTTTCTTATTTGTCTTTGTATTTCTTTACATTTATTTCAATCTTTGTTCTTGTGTTGTCGTCTCACATTCATCATTTCTAATATTTCATTAGTTATCCATGGTTTCTTGCCTCTTTGATTCGTTTATTTAAGGTGGTCTTCAACTTTTAGAAATACAGTCTTAAGTTCTTTCCATATTTGGTTGAAGTCGTCGGATTCTTCTGGTACATCATTTTCCTTTTGTCTGTTTTCGACATTCGTGGTTAAGTTCTTGTGATGTCTTCTGTCTCGTTTCTATATCCTTGAGTAAGCTCATGTCTGATTTCTGTTCTCTCTTCTTTCTTTTTATGCTTTTCAACGTGTTTTTGAATTTGGCGACGAGCAAGGTCTTGTATTCATAATACTAATATTCTGTTCTTGGCAAAATTGAAACAGCCTATCGCCTCTTTCATTTCGCTGACCTAATCCATGTTCTCCAATGATATTCTCAAATCTACCTTTTCCCAATTTTGCATTGAGGTCTCCCATTATTACCACTAAATATTACCCCTAAAAGAAATTGAACGCTAAAGTTATGTATCTATAAGTTAGCAAATTGTCTTTTAGAATTGATTCATTGTCTTTTTCACCGATATTGTTTAGTTTTATATAATTTTTTGTTTTAGGCTACTACATCAATGGCTACCTATTTAGTCATGCTTATGCAGTTTCGGTTGTCCTTAATGAGAAATGCTGCTATAGCAGCCAGAAAAGCAGCTATGTTAAACGCAACTCTTGCAGCAGAAAACGCGTCCCACTAAATAAAAATCTCTAATCATGGTACCTATTTTAAAGTAAAAGCCACGCACTTTGCTTTATAAATTCTTTACTGCTGCTTGCGAATAAATGTTTTAACAGTGATTGTATTGTGTTTTTTTTTTGTAATCCATAATCACCATATACTTCAACACAATTTACAATCCTTATCAACATTTCATCAGTTGTTTTCTTGTTGTTATTTGTTATCGCAGTAGCTCTGGTAGCCCTTGGTAGCACCTTGTTTTATTCTGTAAAAAACTTAAATTATTTTGAAAGAATGAATATGAAAGATATCAATGATATGTGCCTGATTTTTTAAAGAAAGAAATTTCTACGATAGGTAGAATATCCGATGAAATTAAACTGGAACTAACCAGTAAAACCTTTTGCAACTTACTCTGAGATAGCGCGTTTAAAGAAAAAAACTACTATATAGTACCGATATTTGGGTGAATAAAATGTTTAAGATGTATAATGAAAGCAAGAGTTGCATAAATACCTATAATTTTTTTTAATTAAAACTTGGATCAATGAGAGTGATTACCTATACTTTTTTATATTAGTTAGTGGCATACCTGGAGTTCCCCTAAGAAATTTAGAAGCACTCTCACATTTTTTCAACACTTATTCGTCGTTCTTCTCTCTTTTGAACAATTCAATATTCAGTTCCGTACATCGTAGTTAATCTAATGATCTTATACAATTTGTTCATTTCAGAATTGAAATTTTTCGCATAAAACACACTACTTCCATTGCTTTATAAATGAAACATATTTCTTCTAATTATTTTTGAATTGTATTTTCATTCTTTTAACAACTGTATTCATTCTATTTAAGCCAGTTATTTTTGTCGTGTATATACTACAGGTTTCTATTTGTTCCAGCATTTTCCTTCATTATTATTCCTGCACATAGTCTGTGCTCTGTTAACTTATAACTCTTAGATTTTATACAAAATAATTGAAAGGTTTGGAATAAAAAGGTTATAAGTGCGTTTTTAAAATATGAGATAAGTACATAATTATAAAATTTAATATTCTATATTTTTAGAATAATTAGGATATAAGCTTCAAACGTAACATATAGTGCCATCTACGAGCTAGTACAAAAATCTACTAAATAAATCGTCAAAATGTGTTGGAATAAAAAAGATATAAGTATTACTTGAACCGTTTCTATTCGAAGCAACGAAGCGATTCCTAGCATAGTGAAATTATTTACGTAGGTACAGTGAGCCCTGTTAAAACGTGTTTCAACAATTTTACTAAAGTGTGATCTACGTAATATGGAAAATTGCATAGGTAGATGGTTTTTAGAAATATTATTGTGTATGTATAATACGAATAAACGTAAATATTTACCATATCTTCTTCTTTAAGTGCCATCTCCGCGACGAATTTTGGCAATCATCATGGCTATTCTGACCTTCGATGCAGGTGCTCTGAACAACTGCCTTGAGCTGCAACCAAACCACTCTCTCAGGTTCTTCAACCAGGAAACGCGTTTTCTTCCTACGCTTCTCCTACCCTCTACTTTTTCTTGAATTATGAGTCTCAAGATGTTGTATCTTTCGCCTCTCATCACACGTCCGAGATATTGCAATTTCCTTTCTTTTATTGTATTTTCCATTTCCCTCTCTCTGCCTATTCTCCTTAACACTTCTGTATTCGTGACTTTATCTACTCATGGAATCCTTAACAATCTTCTAAATTTCCACATTTCAAACGCGTTTTTTCAAAGTCGATTTATTGTATTCCGGTTTAATGTCTATGATTCGGCTCCATAGTAGAGTACAGTATGTACATAACATTTAATTAGCCTTATTCTGAGGGCCAATGTCAGATCTTTGCTGCATAAAATCTTTTTCATTTTCACGAAGTTGGCACGTGCTTTTCCAATTCTGACTCTTATTTCTGCAGTATAATCGTTATTTTCTATGATTATCGTTCCCAAGTAAGTATATCTATACTCAGTTCTTGTTGAAAAATTATTTTTTATTATTGTTTCTTAAGTTGAAACTGGCGCTTTGAATATCACCAATGTAAGGAGTTATATCGAAGCAGAACAAGAAAACGAGCTAATAGAGGACCCTTATTCTGTCTCTTCCTCAGACAATTATAAACATGAAGACGACAGCTCAACTTCTAGTAGCTGTTCTACTTGTTCTAGTACCAGCGGTTCGGGTTCTAGTTTCACCAGTTCTAGTTCTAGTAAAGAGGAGACAGGTAAATAAATTATAAAATTTGGTTAATAATTTTACTTAACATATGTAATATTTAGAGCATCTAGACATTTTAAAAAGAACATCTAGACATTTTAAAAATGTCTATAGGCCCCAGGTCGACTCAGCCTGAATAAAAATGAGTACCTTGGGTAAAACCAGGGGTAATAATAGACGGTTGAAGCGTAGCACTGGCCATGTTACCTTCCTTGTATACCGTAGGCCCTAGATATAGCAGACTACCCTGCTATACTCCCAAAGCCGCGACAGCGGTATAAAACGGGAGACTATTATATATATATATATATATATATATATATATATATGTAATATTTTTAGACAATATTCCATTAAAGAGAAACAAAAATAAGGCAACATGGAAGAAAAATATTACGAAAGCTAAAAGACTAAAAGGCGAGGCCTATATTGGAGCCAACAATATAGAACGAGCTGCACGTCCGTTACTACCGTCTCCGTGTTCTGCAAATATAAAATACAAATGTGGAACATTTGTTAGTGAAGAATAACGATGTCTTTCTACGAAAAATTCCGCCAAATAACCTCAATTGAAGAGCAGCGTGATTTTTTAAAAAATTAATGGGAAAATCCCAGTATTTGGCTGTACACCATAGTTTAAAAAAACATACAGAAGTTAAAACACTTCACCATTGTATTTAGGTATATAAAAACATATAGTTTAAACTTTTACAAGTGTCGTCAAAATTTATACAGTAGCATAACGTTTTCGATCTAATCAGATCATCTTCAGTGCCTTATGTAGTTGAAGCTAACAATAAATTTGTGGGTATGACATCCATATATGGGTTTACATCTTTCCAAAATAAAATTATATGTTGACTCTGGGTTGATGACATTGGATAAAATTTAATACTTTAGGAGCTACATGTCTCCGTGCTCGGTTTTTAACACGTGGTTCTTGTCAGTTAAAACGACACAGACCAGTAAGACTGATGTACTGCTATTCATTTTTTCATTTCGCCTAAGTGTAAAGCAATAAAAAATATTTAATACCAGCTTAACTCAACTTAATGTCACTATTTTAACAAAAATATTTCTTTGAAACTTACTTTGATAAAACGCTTTAATAACCTACGGCCAATTTAAGCTTTTTATAAAAAAATCATTAAGACTTTTGAAAACTATGATTTTTCGTGACATTGTAAAACCGTAAAAATCAATTATCTCGTAATAGCTATTTCGCACATTCGCGGTTTTGGCTGTGTACCGACGATATTATATCAATGAATACATTTGCTGGGTGCCAATAGCAAATAATTGTTAAAGAGTCATAGTGTGAATGGTATGTACTGTCGATTTCTATTTTTGGTAAAACAATTTATTATGGAGATTTTTTTGTAATTTCTACCGTTTATCATTAATACCATTTTTGACGTGACAACGTCTTAAATTAAGTTGTGGCTCGAAGTCACTCATGAAAAAGTGTAACGCCCGCTCACGTCTGTTACGATGAGTCACCGAACGAGAGAGAGGCCCGCCGGACCGGCGAATGCCTTGCGTCTCTCTCCCACTCAAACATGATCGGTCCGCTGGTGCGATGCTATTTCTCCTATCATCGTCCTATCCTCAACAAAATCACTCAAATAGAAATTAGTTAAGTTTAAGTTTACATGTACAATGTTTTAGTAAACAAAATATATTTCTATAGTTAAAATTTGTGCAATTCTTATTTTCATTCAATTCCTTGTTCCTATTGTGCAATTTAATAATATTCATATCAATAAATATTCTACCGAGAAAAAGACGTTGTCACGTAAAATTTTCGCCCGTAAAACCGACTTTACAGGCAACCGATTTTTTTTATTTCTATTGATGTCTGTATAATGCCGGTCACCATGGTAATATTGGTCTAATTGGAAGTAATAATTGGATAGATGAAATCGCTGACTGGAATTTCAAATATTTCATATTAGTAATTTAGTTCATGACATTGATCATAAGAGTGTTATTGTCCCCTTAATTTTTGCATTCTCGGAAAAGTGTCTAGCCTTTCATCAATAGGTCAATAGTCAGTACTCTGAACGAACTATGAAAACGTTAGAAAATCTTTTTGTTTAAACAATTTAACAAATGGTATAGAATAGGTAGAAAATCTTTTTGTTTAAACAATTGGTATAGAATAGGTAGTTTCCATTACAATATTTATTTGCTTTATTTCTGCATTATTTAACCATATGAGAATTTGTCAAATACATCATAAATCAGACTAAATACCTTAATGAATTTTACGCTTATAATATTTTAAGAAAAAACAAGAAGGTTTTCTTCCACAAACCGTAAAATAAGTACATAAGTAAGGATAGACTTGGTCAACATTCAATAGTAAACTACATAAAATTAAACATAGAAAAAATATCAAACAAATTTTCGATGTATAAATTTCGATTATACGAACCCTACATCTCCCGATGTGTGGTCAATCACAAATTGGTGTTCTATATGACAAATTTCTAACTAAAATACCACTCACCAATAATAAAACACCCAAATACTCTAAAAACGTGTGTGAGATAAACCCCTAATAGAAAAAGAAAATGAAAATGGGCGTAAAATTTAACATAATTCCTGCATACTGTTATATCCAGATTGACTACATCATCAACAACAAACGATTTCAGAATTCCGTAAAATCCTCAAAAACATATCCAGGAGCAGATGTTCCATCAGACCATAATCTTTTACTAGGACGTTTCAAACTCCACATGAAAAAAGTCCATAAAAGAAAAGCACAAACACGTCCGGACATCCAGAAATTAAAAGATAAAACCGCAAGAGAAGAAGTCAAAGAGGAGATCAACAACAAAAATAAACAGCATGTTAATCTCAGATATTAATCAAGAAAACATAAGTGTGGATGATATGTGGAATAAAATCAAAAATATCTGTAATTCAGTAGTAGATAATTAACTTAAACCAGAAAACAATATAAAGAAACAGCCATGGATGAGACAAGAAATATTAGAGCTAATGGAAGAACGAAGAAAACACAAAAATAAGAACGAGGAAAGGTACAAAGCAATAAACAAATTTATTGAAAAATCTCACAAGGATTCACGATAAAACAGGGAGTACGTCATGGCTGCATTTTATCACCGACGTTGTTAAATACTTACTCGGAAATGCTGTTCAGGGAAGCTATTGATGGTTTAAGAGAAGGTATAAAAATCAATGGTGAAATCATAAACAATTTAAGATATGCGGACGATACGGTTTTGATTGCTGATAATGCGGAGGATCTGCAAACATTAATAGACCGTGTAGTGGAAGCCTGTGACAGATACGGTATGAAAATAAACTGTAAGAAGACCAAAATTCTTGTAGTAAGTAAAAACGACATAATACAGCATCAATTCACAGCTAATAATGAACCCTTGAAAATAATCGACAAAATTATATACCTTTGATGCAGCCTAAATAAGGGGACCACTCACAGGAAATAAGATGTCGTATAGAAAAGGCGAGAGCTGTCTTCAATCGCCTCAGGAAGATTTTATGTAATATGCACTTGAACATTGATATAAAAACACGAGTCTTGAGATGCTATGTATTTTCTACCCTTTTATATGGATTCGAAGCCTGGATCTTAACGGAGGCAACATCCAAACGATTAAAAGCCTTCGAAATGTGGTGCTACCGCCGCATGCTCAGAATTTCCTATATCCATAATATTACAAACAACACCGTGATCCAACGTATGAATAAAGATCTGGAAATTATGCGTATCGTGAAAATTAGAAAGATGACATACTTAGGGCATGTCATGCGTAATGAGAAGTATCAAGTAATTCAACTAATTTTACAAGGCAAGACAGAAGGCAAAAGATCTTAGGGGCGCAGAAGGACATCGTGGTTAAAAAACATCCACAGAGGATATGCACCAAAAGAAAAAGACGAAGAAGGCTGTTATATCGCCCTTCTTTTAAATTGGGCATAGATCAGCTTATTTCCAGTGTTTTGGAATTTGTTCCATAGCACACTCTCGTTGTATTACTCTGAGATAGCGCG
>NW_027313431.1:0-21745 GCF_040954645.1 Diabrotica undecimpunctata | reverse complement strand
TTCAAATTCTACTTTTCAATTTATGTCTTCTCTACTAACTTTTCGATGCCCCTCATCATCATCATCATCTTGGTGCTACATCCCTTAGAGGGCCTCGACCTTCTCAAGCTTTCTACGTTATTCTGTTCTGTCCCTTGCTTTCATTTTCCAGTTGCCGACTCCGATCTTTTCGGCATCTTGTGTTATCCCGTCCATCCACCTCAGCTTTGATCTACCCCGTCTTCTCATTTCCACGGTTGCGCTGTTAGAATCTTTTTTATCACGTTCGATTCTGGGGCCCGGGCTACATGTCCTGCCCACTGCAGGCGGTTTCGCTTAATTATAGTGGTAATATCTTTACCATCAAACGTATGCCTGTAGATATTCTGCAGTTCAAAATTATATCTACGCCTCCATATTCCGTTCTCACAGACCGCTTCGAATATCTTGCGTAGCACCTTTCTTTAAAAAATCGATAAAGCTTATTCATCTGTTTTAGTTAGCGTCCATGCATCTGAACCATGTGTGAGAACGGGGACTATCAGTGTTCTATGCAGCCTTATACGAGTTTTTTGAGACAGACGTTTGTTAGCTAAGTATTCTGATAGGCCATGATAACACCTGTTTGCAATTATTATTCGCCTTTTTCTTTCCTCAGATGTGTTATTATTGGGGTTAACCGATGTCCCTAGATATATGAACTCTTTGACTGGTTCGACCTGGTTCTTGTTATAATGTCCACGTCGTCTGCATATGCTAGACTTGCTAGAATCGATGCCCCTGGTATCTCAAAATTTCAATATTCATACATAATTTAATTTTCTTATCAATAGTTCTACTTCTTGGAACTTCAATTGTTTAAATATCTCGTCTTGAAGAAAACAGGCCCTTTTTATCGTCAATCATTCAACTATATTGTATCCAGCTTATAACCAGCAACAAGATCTGTCCGATTTAAGGTTTGTCCTTTTACAAAATCATCCTGGAACCCCAGGTACTATGGAGGATGATCAATCAATCAATCAATCAATCAATCAATCAATATTCTTTATTTCATCTGACTTTTACAAGTATTAAAATGCGTCAAATACAATCTATGCTCAGTAAAAACTATAAGTACATAAATACAGTTAACATATAAAATATACACAAAAACATGATCCAACCGTACGACAAGCTGCATAGTTTATCAATCCCTTTTCTACCTAAGTAGTAACTTACGAAGGTGCAATCTACTCTAATAATTTGAAATGAAAACAATTTTACACGTATTGTTTTCTGCCTCTTGTGCTAACCGTAATCGTGTAGCTAGCATTATTATTATTATTATTATTAAATACATCTTTTAGAAATTCTGTCTGTAGTTTAGATTTATATTGATTAGAATTTTTTTGTTATATTCTATGCTTTTTAAATTTTTTTTATCTTCGTGGAGTTCAATCAATTTTATTTTCCTTGTTCCAGTACTATTATTCTTTAAGAAATGAGCTCTTTGGTTTTTAGCGGACAATTCCGGAGTGTATCTAAGTACAATTTTAGTTTTTGTATTACTTATTTGTTTACTTATATTTAATATTATCCAATCTCATTCATTGTCTTACAATTGTCACCTTTATAAAATAAAATCTCAATAAATAACACACATTTCATAAATATATCTCTAGAATAAATAACTTTTAAATAACTCATTGGTATGGAACATTACTTTCATCTAACAAACAATTACATTACACCTATCTCTACTTCATTGGATAAAATCTGTCTCCTCAAGAACTTCCCTGTTTACTGTCAAACAATTACAATAGCAGACTTAAGTTCTCCATTCAACAATACATGATAGTTTGAACCATGTTCTTTCAACCATCAATTAATAGAGTACCGGCATGTAAGTAATGTTTTATTTATTTGTTCATTTATTAATTTATTACAATTTAATAGACTATTTTACCAATTTGTGGGTCTTACCTTGTCTGCTTAAACATTTTATTCATTTTGAAAAACCACAGACATGTAATATTGGCATAATTACTGTAATTTATATCATGTATCTTTGTTTATCTTTATTAGACAACACCCTAATATGGGTTTATTATTTCAGCATTTATTTAACTTTGTATCGAGACCTGAAGGTGCTTTGCATATTGTAGAAAGCGCAACCGGTCGTCTGGATAGTTAAATTAAATTGATTGTGAGTAAGTCTAATTTATTATTTCTTTTACCTTTTGAAATGGACTCACACAAGCAACACATTCATGATTATCCAATTTATTCATTTTTTATTTTTACTATATTTTTATTGGTTCAGGTTAATAAATAATGTAAATAATGTGATAATGAATTTTTATCAAACACCAACTTTTAGTACATCTGAAGTGATTATTTTCGATACGCCCATGTGGAAATGTTTATTTTCTTTAGAAATTGCACTTGAAGTGAGTAAATAGTGAAAATTTCGGGAAGGAGCAGATCTTTGTGATGCGGAATCGCTTGTTTACCTTTCAGATATAATTTTTCCTACGGCCTTACTTAGAACCTGTCAAGCGTATTTTTACATTTCACTTCGAATGCGAGAGCACACTTTAAGAGCGACTCAGGGTTTTCTAAAGAGAATTTCTTGAACGTACAAGGAATTTTTGTAGTGCTTTGACTGATGGTAGACTTGGAGTAGGATTTTTACTCGACTAGGTTTAACTATTTTCGAAAGTTGGGTTGAAATAGCAATTTTCGTTTTCGTTTTTGCTTATATTACGAGGATTTTCTTTAACTACGGACCTGTATTTTCTTTTATTAAGTTTTTTTAATGATGCTTTAAATATTAATTAATGATTGTAAATGTCATACATTTCATCTTAATTTTTAAATTTTTATTAGGTACTCCGAAGCTGGTGTATAATACACTACATGTGCATGAGCCAAACCAATTTAAGTTAACTGTTAACACCTCGTAATATTACGAAAGATGCCACCTGTGCTAATTTGGTTACAGCAATATCTAAGAAGAGGTATAATACTGCACATAATCCGTTTATTAATTGGCGAAAAGATCAAAAAGAAAGTTATATTAGGAAAATGTTTTTTTTAGCTTATTTTAGTGAAATATTAAAAATATTTAAACTTTCCGCTTTACTGAGTTGGCTGTCAATATTAAAACACTGTTAGTAGAGAGTGGTGAAAAAAGGGTTCAATAGGCGAGCCAATAAATATGAAAATCACATTTTTAATTAACTAGTATTTGACAGTTCGAGTTCCGCTCCGGAGATTGTTCTGAAAAAGATTATTATAAAAGTTTTTGGAAAATCTATAACCAAAAGTTATTTGTTATAGGTTATGATATGCTTATTGTTGATGTTCATCAGAAATTTATTCAATGCTCCTAGTCCGTGAGGTCATATTGAGAACACATCATCTACATATCTCCACCATAATCTGGGTTGTTTCTCTTGTAATTTTTTTTAGAAACGTATTGACTATATTATAAGGAGCTTCACTGTATTTAAAATGCTTAAAAACATCAATTGCATATTTTTCATATCCAACGCGTGCAAGCTTTACCACCTAGAAACTTCTTTTCGTGCCTACTTTTTTGCCAATGGATTCTTTATCAAATCGATCAAATTTATAATTTTTAAAATAGCTTTTGAACGAAATTGTATACGAAATTTTTATAACAATCACTTATAGATTGAGGAAAATCCACATAGAATTTTTGAAGCTCATTTTCAATAACAGTTTTTAGGAAATATGTGATGATGGGATATTTCCTCCCACAATGACTGACGGGATCTTATCTTAGTTTTCTACAGAAGAGTTACTTAATATTTTAAAGACATTCCTCTAACAAGTAGCCAAACAAAATACCTTCATTGTCAAAAAGAACAGCAGCTAGAAATATTATTCATTTTATAGCTTGTCCCAAAGGGAAATGCCAAAAACTACACAAAAGTTGAATAATATTTCTTAAATTTTTTTTCAGATGATATATTATGTCGTACTCTGTTACACTCAAATACTATAATTACAAAGACAATCTAAAAAATATGCCAGTCGTACTAATATTTCTGACATGAGTCAAAATGAGCTAAAAGCTTTATTGGCCATTTTTGTGACTGACCAGATGTGTTCGAATATGAATGCGGGTCGTAAAACGAGGAGATGGCCTTTGTGTATATTCTATAATATGATAAATATTGCAAGTATTAACTCGTATGTTATTTACACCACAAACACTTTAAAAGCAAATAGAAAAGTTTTATCCTGATACGAATATATGGTTGAATTGGCTCGTCATCTCTTCGAACCCTGGCTGAAAGAACGATTGGGTATTACAACTTTACGTCGAAATCTTAAGCAAAATATCAAGGATCTCTTCAAAATTTCCGAAGAAGTTGAACGTCCGTCACCTAAAGAAGAGAAACGCAAAGCATGTTTCCCTTGTCCCAGTAAAAAGAGGCCCATGACTACTACATATTGTAACTAATGCCATCACGTTTTATGTGGCGAACACCGAGGTAATTATGTACAATGTGTGCAAACGAGTAGTGTATATCGACTTTATTTATATTTTGTATCACCTATTAAGACTTAAATTTTTTCTATTTTTTTGTAATAAAAGTGTTTATAATTACATTTGTATTTTTTTCCAATTTTTTGTTAGATGTCGTAAAATGACTAGTTTACTATAACTGCCAGTAAGTATATTCCACCTTTCTATGGTTAACAAGCGTTGGTGTTGCGTTTTGGAGATAAAATATCTGCCTCTAAATACAATATGTTTACAGTTACTGTTTCTTTCATTTTAAGTGATATAGACCAGTCTGGTTAAAAAAAAGGTGGAAAAATGTTTCGCAGATATCTGAAGCTTTTAAGACATAAGTAGGTGATACTAGATGATGAATAGATGAAAAGATACTCCTAGTTTTACCTTGCGTTTTTTTTAAGCAATAATTTATGGTCACAATTTGATTCTTTGTCTATAAATTTTTTCCCTTATATTTTAAATAAACAATATTTATGTCATTTTTTTATGTCAAGAATATCTTTATTCTCCTGTTTTTTTAATTAATATTGATAAATAATTTACAGAGATATTTGCAAAAAAGCAGTTTTTTTGCACTAATTTATAAATTTCATTAATTTATTTATTAACAAAATAAAATGGTATTAATACATTTAAACATCAAGGAATTACCATCTTTTAGATTTGTGCGAAATTTCCCCCCGATCAGTCAAATACTTTATAAGTTATTTAATTTGTTTATCCCTGAGGCTAATTATTTAAACTATTGATGTGTCTAGCATGATGCTAGACACATTCAGCAAATTTCATAGGATTCTTTAAGACTTAGACTATCTGAGAAGTTAAATGCATATTGAGTTTTCATCGAAATTATTTACAAAATAAACGTTTGAAAAAGGCGTATGTTTTTTGCTTATAAACAATTGTAATAACTTCTATATTTTTCAAGCTACAGACTTGTACGTACAACCATTGGATAACCGGTAGAAAAGCTCACATTAAAAAATAAAAAACCTTCTATGACCAATAGAAACGAAGTTAGTGACTGTTTTTTAAAAAATCATATCTCCATTGTTTATAAACATTAAGAAGTAAAATTTGCACAAATTTTGAATGAAAATCTAAACTTTATATTGAAACTTATAGCTATAAAATTTATCTAATTTTTCGAAACGACGGTACTTTCGAAAGATCGACATAAGAAAGTGGAGAGAATATCTGTTTCAGCTCCGTTTTTTTTTCGGCATCGGAACTTCAAATTGCAACACGTAGGAAAAATTTACATTATCTTGGCTTCCTTTGCAGCTGCAAGCCTCTTTTTTTTATTCTGGGGTAGCTCGTCGAAATATGAATAACTACATAGTTTTCACTGGCCGGAAAATATGGGAAAACTCGGAAAAATTGAGTCCATTTGAAATTCACCCTAAATACTTATTTTTTTTAATTTGCTCGAATAGTCTGTCGCAGTATTAATGATGATGACATAATTTTCACCCCCCATAAACCTCGGAAAATCCTGGAAAATCAACATATGTTTTTTCATTTTATATCAATGATCTAATAATACTTATATATTTTATAAATTAAATTTCAGGTAATTTTTTACACATGATATTATTATATTCCTTATATTAATTATAATTGTTTGTATTTTTATAATTAACAATATTGATTTTTATTCTATTTTTCTTACAAATATGATACACAATATTAATCTAATCTGCCTTACTGCTTTGATAAAATAAGTCGATTTTTTCATCACTTGCCTTATTAAATTTTGCAATGTTTATTGAACTTTACTTTTTTTATTTTCTTTACATACATTGGTTTAAAAGTTAAAATTTGGTTTATTTATTCGACTTTACTGTCAGGTCTGAACCTTTTTCTTGCAGGTTGTTTGTCTTCACTCATTAAGTCAGTCTTTCCATACATTAACAATTAAATAACAATTTTGTCAAAGTGAAGACTTCGTACTAATAAATACCTTTTTCAAATTACCTCCTCGACGGTTATATACATGGACATCTCCACAACATACCAAAGAAAAAATAGTGAGAAATTAAATAGACTACATTATGATAGCAAGGAGGTATCATAATGCTGTTAAATGTACTAAGACGTACCCAGGAGCTGATATAGGCTCAGATCATAACCCGGTAGTTACTGTGATAGAGCCGAGACCAAAAAAGGTTAGAAGACCACACAGAAAGGCACTAGATTTAAATAAACTTAGAAACAAAAATATACGACAAGAAACAGGAGAAGAAAAAAGGGAAAACCTCCGTTCAGTGCAGCAACAAATTAATGATACAAACAACGTTAACCAAAAATTAAAGTACATAAATACAGCTATACAAACAGCAGGAAAGAAACATCTTACAAAAACAACAACAAATAATAAAGGGTGGATGACACAAGATATACTAGACTTGATGGAACAAAGAAGAAAGATGAAGAATTACCCAGACAAATACAAAGAAATAAATATACACATAAAAAAGAGAATAAAAAAAGCCAAAGAGGAGTGGATTAAAGAACAATGTGAAGAAATGGAAACCTATGAGAAAAAGTACGATGCGTTCAATATGCACAAAAAATTAAAAGAGATAACAGGAAGCATATAGAAATGCCAAATAGGTAAACTTAAAGACAAAGATGGAAATCTTATTGTAGATCTAGAGAATAAAATAAAAAGATGGACAGAATACCTGAATGAATTATTTGAAGACGATAGAAACAACTTAACTCAGATAATCAATGCAACTGGGCCAGACATATTGAAAGAAGAAGTAAATACGCAATAAGAAACGCTAAAAATGGAAAAGCAAATGGACCTGATGAAATTCCTACAGAACTGTTGAAGCTTTTGAATGATAAATCCGTAACCATAATATTAAATTTTGCAGCGAGGAGCTAAAACAGTTTCCCCTCCACTTTCCTATGTCGATCTTTAGAAAGTAACTTCGTTTCGAAAGGTTTTAAGGTTCGAAAAATTGGATGAATTTTATAGCTATAAAATTTAATATAAAGTTTAGATTTTCATTCAAAATTTGTGCAAATTTTACTTCTTAATGTTTATAAACAATGGAGATATAATTAACAAAAAAATTGTCGCTAACTTCGTTCCTATTATTCGTAAAAGGTTTATTTGTTTTGTTAAATGTGAGTTTTTTTACTAGCTATCGAATGGTTGTACGTACAAGTCTGTAGCTTGAAACATATAGAAGTTATTACAATTGTTTATAAGTAAAAAACATACCCCTTTTTCAAACGTTTATTTTGTAAATAATTTCAATGAAAACTCAATATTTATTTAACTTCTGAGATAGTATTAGTCCTAAAAAATCCTATGAAATTTGTTAAATGTGTCTAGCATCATTCATAGGGTAAGTTCAATGGTTTAAATAATTAGTCCCAGGGATAAACAAATTGAATAACTTTTAAACTATTTGACCTATCGGGGGGAAATTTCGCACAAATTTAAAGGATGGTAGTTCCTCAATGTTGAAATGTATTAATAACATTTTATTATGTTAATAAATAAATTGATTAAATTTATAAATTAGTACAAAAAAACTGCTTTTTTGCAAATATCTCCGTAAATTATTTATCAATTTTAATTCAAAAAACCGGAAAATAAAGATACTCTTGATATAAAGAAATGGTTTAAATATTGTTTATTTAAATTATAAGGGAAAAAACTTATAGATAAAAAACCAAATTCTGACCATAAATTATTGTTTAAAAAAAACGCAAGGTAAAAATAGGAGTATCTTTTTATCTATTCGTCATCTAGTAACCCCCAACTATGTCTTAAAAGCTTCAGATATCTGCGAAACATTTTGCCGTGAAATCGATGATTTTTGTATAACCAGATTGGGCTAATATTACTTTGTCGATATTATAGTCATATCATGCTCAGACATATTCAATTCTGAAACTTTATTAAAATATATACAATATTAAAGTATATCAGTTTTGCATACGATCCGGTCTGCCGTTATGATATCGCTTAATACATTTTTCTATCCTATATTTTATATCTTTCCAAAAATCCAGAACACGAAATACGATTCGAGTAATATATAACGAGCAGTAAAGGGATTATAAGAAGCCGATTTGGGCACCGCGTTTCTTTCATCAGTATTCATGCGACCAACTAAAAAAGTATTTCCATCCTGGATATATAGAATATAAACGGGCGTTATCCCTATTTCTACCTACTTAAAGAGGCGATATAGTAAAATCTCGATACGATTGTGATTTTTGGTTTGTAATTTGCCACAGCCGGTGCGTCGCGACGCCTTCTTCGCCAAAGTAGAAGGTCCTAAAGTACAGGTTCGGATCAGGAAGATTTCATGGTTAAAACATTTAAAATATGCATTAAATTATATTAAATGGTAAGTATTAGTATCACTTATATCATTTGTTAATTAAAATCTAATAATTATAAGTGTCAGGATGGCCTGACGAAAACGAAACAAAAGCATTATCAGCAACTGTGATAACCTTTTTGAAAAAATCAACGACATGACACGTCGAATTTTAATTAAAGGAAAAACATTTTTCCCGTATTTTCGATTATTTTACTTTGACCATTAAGATAGGATAAGAATCGCTTTAACATTTGTGAATGGCAATGGGGGTCAAATAAGATTTTAGTTAGAATAGAATAGAAATATGCTTTATTGTCATTGAAAATTGTACCATTTTATGGACAAAGCTTACTAAAAGTCAGAAAAATAACAACAACAACTTGTTCATAAACGTACTTCTTCTTCTTCTTAACATGCCATACACCAAAGTGCATAGGCGAGTATCTCATTACTAGAATTCTGTTCTTAGCGGCGTGACACAGCTCGCCTGTATTGTGTAGTCCTGTCCATTCTTTAATATTCCTTAACCAGGATAATTGTTTGCGGCCGGCTCCTCTCCTGCCTTCGATCTTCCCTTGTAGGATTAACTGTGGTATTTCATAATTTGCTTCTCTCAATATGTGCCCAAGGTAACCAATCTTGCGTTTTTTAATTAATTTAAAGAGTTCTCTTTCCACGCCGGCTTTCTTAAGGACGTCATCGTTTCGAACTCTATCCACCCAAGGTATGCGCATCATTCTTCTTAATGACCACATTTCAAATGCTTCAAGTTTGTTGATAGATGTTTTTTTAAAGTCCACGTTTCCATGCCATAAAGCAAGATGGACCATATGTAGCACTTGACCATTCTGTAGCGTATTTCGAAATTTAGGTTTTGATTACATAGGAGCGGTCTGAATTTTACATAAGCTTGTCTTGCCATTTGTATTCGGGTTTTTTTCTCTTGTTGTGGATCCGATTGGTCATTGATTGTGGTGCCAAGGTATTTAAAAGTTTTTACGCGTTTTATGCTATCGTCACCTATGCATATTATCGGGTTTTCTGGAGGGTTTCTGCTAATGACCATATATTTCGTTTTCAAAATGTTGATTTTGAGTACTATAATATCTTAGTTATTCGTTAAGAAACTCTTCCACTGAATAATATGGTCTTTCAGATAGATAGTGTTTTGTCATTTTACTGAACTTGTTGGATGGAGGAAAAAAGTTGGAGATTTCTGGTAGAGTAATCATGATTAGGTCTTGCTGGAAAAACATGTAGGTGTGTACGAATTAAGCAAACAGTTTTTAAAATATATAAAGAGGGAAGTGCTAAAATCCCGTGATTTTTAAAGCAGTTTCTGCAATGAGTTATTCTACTGGGGCCAAAAAAATACCGTATTGCTCTTTTTTGTAATTTAAAAATAACATTAGATTGAGCAGCAGCTGTACTAGAATCACAAAAAGGAAGGCCATATCAAAAATGAGACTCGACCAAAGAAAAATATGTTATTTTGGAAGATGCTAAATTGATTTCCTTCGAAACAGATCTTATTGCATAGCAAGCTGAGGCTAGTTTCTTTGTTAACAAATCGATATGAATGAACCATTAGGGTCATTTTAGCTGTCTATAAAAATACCAAGAAATTTTACAGAATCAACGATACTGATCTGGCTGTTATTAAGAAACAAGTGTTGAAGAGCTCCTTTATAGGATAATGCTGCTGTCTTATCCACGTTAAAAGAGGGTAAACTGACTTTGTGACAAAATGTTGTTTTCAAGAACATAAGTAGGGCTTTTGTAAGTCTCTCAATAATTTTTAATAGGACCGGTAGTAAGGCAGTAGGTCTATAGTTTCAGACATTCGATTTTTCACCACCCGTATGAAGAGGAATACTAATGGTTGTCCTTAAACACTTTGAAAATAAAGTTTTTTTAAAGGAATAATTAATTAGTGAGACCAGGACTTCCTACACATTTTTTGGGAGATTTAAGAAAATTTTTATGGATAGTCCATTAGTACTACAGGACGATTTGCTTTTGATACTAGTTGATTGTTTGGATCAGTTCAGATTTATCAACTGATTTTATTAAGAATGAATTTGAGACCTTGTTTGAATTGTGGAGATAGAAAATAGGATTTTGTTGTGACAAAATAGTTGATGCTATATTTTTACTTATATTAACGAATTATTCATTAAGATTTTCAGGGTTTAAAAGAGAAAATGTTTGATCTGTGTTTTATTTCGAAGATCGTTTATTATGGACCAAGTTTCTCTAGAGCTTCCCAGACCATTATGATAGTCTATTTTTTTTTAGCTGGTTTAATAAGTTTTAAATAGGTTCCTCTATACTTGGAGATATATTCAGTGACAAAGATGTTGGTAGTGAATTTCTTCAGAAAAATTTTAGAAAAATCACGAAAATTTTAGTCCACGCCCACAGAAAGAAAGTGCTAACCAGAAGTCAAGCACAAATTTTGGAATTTACGAGATTATTTAAGTTCTAAGCGGAAAAAGTCCTACCAAAACGTTGGCTTTTTGAGGATTGTTTGTTAAGAGTGTTAAACTTGGTACATTATACTGCTTCATGATCAGTAATTGTAGAGCGTACATCAAGGGGTGAGTCTGAGACAATATAATCAATTATGGCAGATGTTGTTTTAGTAATTCTTGTAGAAGAATTACCCTACATTGTGAAACCATACGATTTGAATATTTTAGAGCAAAATCATTTTATAGATAGAATATGAAACATTTGCGAAGTGATTGATCGGATTTAGTTGACGTAAATCTTTTAAAGGTGTGGTTGGTGTTCTATAGATTTTACTTTTTAGATGGATCAACAAAAAAAATCCAGGGAGACAAATCTGTTGGCCGAGGATTCTTTGATGCTCCATCTTCTTCCAATCCAATGCCTTGAATAATGTTGGTCTAAATATTGACGAACAAGTAAAGCATAAGGCGTGGGAGCATCGTCCTGTTGAAACGTCAAATGATCTTCATCATATTGTTGATCCTTTTCAATAATACCAGTCAAGGCAATATTAGTCATAATAACCAGGAATTGTAAATACATTTTTACAATTCTGAAAATGGATGGAATTTGTTCTTCTTCAAAATGTCTTGAACGCTAGTTCAGTTGATTCCCGATATAGCTAATAGTTGTCTCGTACTTTACATAAGATCTAGGTGAACACGTGCAACTTCACTAGTTTCATTAACTACAAGCCCTTTAGTTTTTCGTCTTTTATTATTATTTTTGCAAAAATTAAAATACGTTCGCAAATTGGTGGAGTAACAAAATAGTATCAAATTAGAAATATGGATGTAGACGAGGAAAAGTGACAATAAAAGAATTAAGAATCTAAATGTAAAATCGCCCAATATGAATATTATAAATCGAGTTTCTGATCGAAGTATGGGAGTAAGATATGATGGGTTATAGTTATACATCTACGGATGACAATGAATTGGTATTACAAAGATAGAAATATGTAGACAAAGATAATTAGCTTGGTTCTGAGTTATAGAGTAAAGCCGTCTCTGCTCAAAAGATTTTACACTCTGCCCTACGCCATTGCGAGAGGTAACTAAAAAAGAATGGCATACGCTACGCATATGGTTTTAATAGTATACCGATCACGATCGAAAGATTTGCATAATGGGGTTTTGTAGTCGCTCGGGTGTAGTTTTTTCTGGATATACGCGCTGATGGGCGAATTTAGGACTCGGAAAAGAACCGTTTTTGAGGTTCACTTTAAGACTGGCTCGTCGGGGCGGTAGTTTTTAAAACGAGCGATGGAAAATTTTAATGGCTTTTCCCGATGGAATGCCGATTAGAATGTTTGCTCTATAAAAGTTAATAATAGAGTGAAGTGGGCTAATAGGAAAATCAGACGAGCTGT
Organism: Diabrotica undecimpunctata; assembly: GCF_040954645.1. Classification (NCBI taxonomy): domain Eukaryota; kingdom Metazoa; phylum Arthropoda; class Insecta; order Coleoptera; family Chrysomelidae; genus Diabrotica; species Diabrotica undecimpunctata. The sequence goes on along the minus strand of NW_027313431.1, from coordinate 8,988 downwards.
ATTTATATAAAAGTCATATAATTTGATTGAATTATAATGATAGTTTTGGTGCTAGAGAAAGATTTTGCCGTTATTCTTCAATATACATATCTCCATACTTTCAAAAGAAAGATGTTAATTATATTTTCATTATATTGCATTTTTTATATATTTGCAATATCTGTTTAAGTATATTTAATTCAATTTAAAGGCAATTGGTAATCCTTCAATAAAACTAATACAAATAACACGTTTATTCTTTTTCAAAAACAACAACGTAATTCTGATTGTGGGTCGTTCTCAGTATGGTGCAGCCAAGTTAGGAAAGGAGTATGTTTATTTGGGAATGGATCACTACAGGAGCAATGCGACCGCATTGCTGTCGCAGAGAACAACAGAGATACCACCACAAGGGAAAACTTCGAACTACGAACACCTTTAGACTGTAATAAACGAGACCCCAAATGATGAATATATGGTCATTATGAGTGATTTTAACGCCCGGGTTGGCAATGATATAGTTCCAGGAACAAAACAGCGATTTAATGAAAATATCAGAAATTAAACGGAGACCTTCTGACGGACCTCTGTAGCATAAACGAGATACGTATTAAATAAAAAAAAATAATACATTCTTCCCTCACAAAAACAATACAAATACACTTTTGAAAACAGTAGAGGACAAAGATCTATGATAGACTATATTTTGTCCAATAGAGAGTTACAGCCCTCTCAAATCTTGGATGTAAGAGTAACATCAGCAGAAATATTGGTATTGTGCAAAATCTGAATGAAGACACATACATGTGATAACAAAACACCAGAATACACCACAAAGATAAAAGTCGAAAGCTGTGCTTTTAGTCGAACTATAAGGCACAAGCAGAAACGCGAAATTTCTACAAGAGGAATAACCAGAGCAGGAAAGAATTCAAACCTAGATTATCATTCGTTGGAAATAGAACAGGGGAGATCATTGGTGATCAGGACCAGATACTAGAAAGATGGGCAGAAAACTGCGAGGAAAGGCTAAATATAAGAGCTGAGACAGGGCTCCACGAATAAGAAATCGAACTCGAGGACATTGACGACGAAAGAGAGAAAGATAACATCCCAACAGAGGTAGAAGTCATCCAAGCTATACAAAAATTGAAAGAAAATAAAGCTCCTGTGGCAGATGGCATTCCTTCAGAACTTTAAAGTCATGGCAAAAAAAACCTGACATACTGTATATGAAGACTGGTAGAACTGATCTGGAAGCAAATAAAATTGCCAGAAGACTGGAATGTAGGTATAATTGTACCTATCCACAAAAAAAGAGATCAAACAATATGTGATAACTACAGAGGAACAACCCTTCTAAAGCTTTGGAAAGCTCGGGAAAAATCATATGAGTATGGCATTGATGCTCATCATCTGTTTGTTCAGAATACCAGTATACTTAGTAAAATTTGTGAAAGCGACCCTCTCAAGAGTCGAGTGTTAAGTTAAAGTGCAGAACCTAGTTTCCAGAACGTTCCAGTCCCAGATAGGACTTAGACAAGGAGACAGTCTATCATGCCTTCTATTCAATATTGCACTAGAGAAAGCGATAAGAGAATCTGGAATAACAACCAGAGGAACTATCATTAATCGCAGCGTACAATTACTAGCGTACGCCGATGACATCGACATTATTGCAAGAAGAAAGGCGGATTTGGTCGAATCATTCAAGGCGCTTAAAGCAGCAACAAAAAGAATGGGACTAGAGGTTAACACTAGTAAGACGAAGTATATGAAAGTATCAAATTATATACAAGCAGCACAACCCGAAGATCTAACGATCGGAACATATACTTTCGAAAAAGTAAGAGAGTTTATATACCTAGGCTCACAAATTAATCAGAATAATGCAGTAAGCGCAGAAATTAACAGACGGATATACCTGGCAAATAGAACCTATTATGGATTAAAAATTTTTTTAACAAGAAGCCTAGTTACAAAAAGAACGAAACTTGTGATATACAGAAATCTTATCAAGCTCATCCTAATGTACGCGTCGGAAACATGGATGATCACAAAGAGCGATGAAGAACGTTAAAGATGCTTTGAACGTTAAATTCTCCGGCATATCTGCGGAGAAGTAAAGTTGCGTAGAAGCTATAATTACGAACTTTACCGCCTGTATGACAAACCTGATATTATTAAGTTCATCAAAATAAACCGGCTGCGGTGGTTATGTCACATAGAGAGAATGAATGAGATGGAGCCGCCAAAACATATAGAATAGGAGAGAATGGAAACTTATCCTTGAGCAGGCCAAAACCCACCATGGGTTGTGGAGCCAATGATGATGGTGATGATTGATCACAATATTTTATATAATCTGTTCAGATTAAATGAATGTGGTATTCGGTGCAGTTAAATTTTGAATATAAATTCATACCATGATTGCGAGTAGCCACCATATTAAGATAAAGGTCACTTTTTATTGAAGAGGAAGGAGGAGACTAAAGTAAGACAAACTTGGATTCCTAACTGGATAAAAAAGGCCTCGAAATTAGTGGGAGCCTGGATTCCCCATGAGATAAATTTGGACCCTAATTAGATGAGAAAACACAAAAATAAATATACGAGAAAAAAATCTTACCCAGAAAGGGATCTCGAAACATATTATGTTCGAACGTTCTTAGATCTTGGCGCACACTGAAGAAGTAGAATTGGAAAGGTGTGCTTTTTTATAGACACAAAAAAATTGCCTGGGCAAAATATCGCTTTCAAATTTTTGAACGGTATTTTGGAATGTTTACGAGAAGTTGCAATCAAAATGTAACGGTACAGAATCGGTTTTAAGGGATTATGGCGGGTAGTTGAACCTAACGGGAATTTTATTAGCACGTACAAAATTTATTTTTTAAGTTTTTACAAAAATTAAACATATACATATACTGAGTATTTTTCGGATATCGAATTTTAGACATGTTACAGTGTATAAAATACCTACTTCTTGAATTTGTTAATTACTTTGATACCTTTTGCTACTGAATAATATAAACATGTTCATAATTTTGAGTACTTCATATTTTTAATGTCTAAATAGAAAATAAAAGTCTACTCCACGACTTAACCGTACTGCACCATCCGCAACTCTTTTATATCCTCCAAGATTCAGATTTCCGTCGGTAAAAGTAAAAGAAAACACTTTTATCCTCGGCAAACGATACCACTCAACGATATATAAATGTTGCAGGACCCAAATCGTCAACGGACGACTGTACCTGTATATATCCTTTGTGTCCCATTTCGTGTATCTCCCGCCATAAATCCCGTCTCCTTCCAAAATATATTTCGCGTGCTTTTTTGTCACAAGAATGAAGAGGGCAATAAATTTTTGACGTATGGTGCGCGGGGATTATGTTTTATAGTGTATTTTTAAAAAAGTTTGATCCCTTCTGCTCGGACCAGAACGATATGAGAAATGATACGGATAAATGCCCTTTTTTAGATACGAATATATACACGCACCAACGAGAGAAGATAGTATGGTTTTTTATGTGGATGGCGTTTTTTGTTGGATATAAGGGTTTCTAAACAGGAAGGTTACGCCAAGGGTTTAGGTAGGTCGGTTAGCTTTTTCATAGCATTCCATAGCTTTTCAATCATACAAGAATCATTCTCATTTTTGAAAAAAATTATGCATGTGTACTATAATAGAACTATAATGACGTCGACAATAGGTTTTATCACGGTTAAGTGTAGTTTTAAAGGTGCCTTCAGTCTAAGAGAGAAAAAATATAATATTAAATGTACACGATGCATTTGTACATCAACGCCCTTTAAGTAATGTTCGTGAAATCGTTAACATGTGTTCAAATATGACAGGGGTTGGAGAAGCAACAATTTATAGATTCCTAAAAGAAAGAAAAGGAGGTACTGTTTCATCTCCCAAGAAGAGTGGAGGCAGTAAACCCTTGAAAAGTGAAGAAATACATAAAAACACGATAAGACGCACCGTCCACTCATTTTTTTTTAACAAAGAATTTCCAACATTGGACAAAATCCAAACATTAATTAGAGAAAACGAAGAGTTACCAATCATAAGCAACAAGAAATTATGGGGACTATTGAGAGAGATGGGATTTCGTTGGCAAAAGAATAGAAGAAAATCCGTTTTAATTGAAAAAGATTACATTGTATGTTGGAGACGAGATTATCTAAGAACTATTAAAAAGTACCGAGAAGAAGGGAAAACAATTTTTTATTTGGACGAGACTTGGCTAAATGAAGGTCATACTGTACCATATCTATGGGTTGATACAAATGTGAAAAGTTCCCGTCAGGCATTCATCGAAGGTGTATCTTTTGGAATAAACAATATTCCCGTTGGAAAAGGACGCAGACTCATAATAACCCATATTGGAAACGAATACGGTTTTGTCAATGGTGGATTAGTAAGTTTTGCCTCAAAATCAACCAAAGATTACCACGAGGAAATGACTGCTGACGTTTTTGAAGAATATTTTGAACAAATGTTGGATTTAATTCCAAAAAATTCTGTCATAGTCATGGATAATGCTAGTTACCATTCAAGACTAGCAGAAAAAATTGCCAACAACGGCATGGAAAAAAGGAGAGATAATCGAATGGTTGGATGAACACGCAATTGAGTACAAGGAGAATTCGACAAAAAAGGAATTATTACCTATTGTAAGGCAACATAAAGCAGCTTATAAAAAATATATAATTGATGAAATGGCATTAAACCGTGATTTAATTATTTTACGTTTACCCCCATACCACTGTGATCTGAATCCGATAGAAAATATATGGTCTCAAGTAAAGCGTGAAGTCGGACGCAACAACAAAACTTTTAAATTAGAAGACTTACAACAATTATTAGAACATTCCTTATCAAAAGTAACTCCAAAAAATTGGAAAAAATGCTGTTAGTCATGCTCACAAGGAAGAAAATAAAATGTGGAATTTGGATAATATGACTAATGCAATGCTGGAACCGGTAATAATTAACATTGGAGTTGAAGATTCCTTATATTCTGAAGAAAGCAGTGAATCTGAAATGGAATTTGATTAAAATAATATTAATTTTTTTACAAATCGGACCCTGTTACAGCCACAAATTATTTTATATATAACCAATAAAATAAACATCTTACATTTCTTGCAAATTCATTAGTACCTGTTAATCTCCATCACTCCGACACTGGCAACTTTATTTAGGGATTAGTAACCCTCAAAACTAGTGTATTCTATTCTGCTTCAACCTTTATACCTGGTGGTCATACTCAATTTAAAATTGTTTTTCCTATATACTTCTGTAAACTTGTTGACAAATATCTATTTTTCATTGAGTCACCCGTATCAACAGTTTAGGGATTTGCATACATAATGTGCTATCAATATGATGGAAATGGAGTATAGAACTTTTCAAGGACAGTATGATTAATGCCATTTTTTCAACATATTCAGATCTAATTTTGTCATGAGTTATAAATTATTTTCTTTTAATTTAACAGGTAAAGTCGCATTCATCTTCAGATTAATACAGACATTATTATATTTAGTATATTAGTATGTTTTAAGTAATCAATTCAGTAATCTGAAACCAAATTCGATCCCTATTTACTTAATGTGACGATAATGAACCACCAACACCAGAGGTAATGACAAACGAAGAAATAAATATATTGAGGAGGAAGAGGTAAAGGAAGCATTAAGGATATTAAAAAATAGAAACACATCAGGACAGGACAGAATACCCAACGAATTCCTAAAGTACGGAGGGCCAGATCTGACCAAAGAACTATTAAAACTAATCCAAAAAATAATAGAGCAAAACAGAATTCCTCAAGAATAGAGATCAAGTATCCTAATACCTCTCTTTAAAAACGAAGATAGATCGAACCAGGAAAATTACAGAGGGATTAATTTATTAAACACAACACTAAAATTAATAACCAGAGTGATAACAAATAAACTGAATAAAATTATAACACTAGCGAAAGAACAACAAGGTTTTAGATCGGGAATATCATGCACTGACGCTATATCTATAATCAGGCAAGTGCAAGAGAAATCATTAGAATACAACAAACCGGCATATCTATGTTTTGTGGACCTTAAAAAGGCATTTGACTGGGTCAAATTAAAGGATCTTATCCACTTATTGTACGCAAGAGAGATAGCTCTGGGAATAATCAAAACGATCGAAAATATCTACCAAACTAACACAATAAAAGTAAAAATAAAAGAAGAACTAACCGACCCTATTAAAGCTGGCAATAGGATAAGATAGAGAGATTCCCTGACTCCTCTATTGTTCAACCTGATTATGAATAAAATAATAAAAAAAGTACGAACTAAAAAAGGATACCAAATGGGAGAAAAACAACTTAAAATAATCTGCTATGCAGACGATGCAATCCTACTCTCTCAAAGTGAAGATGATTTACAACGTATGCTGTACCAATTTAATATAACCGCTAGAAAATTTAACATGTTAATTTCCCCAAAAAAGACAAAATGCATGGTTACAACAGCAAATTTACTAAGATGTAAATTGGAGCTGGAAGGTCAGATAATAGAACAAGTGATGGAGTTTAAATATCTAGGCATCACATTATGTAGCTACGGAAAGCTCTAAACTGAAGTAGAAGATCAAGTGAATAGAGCAAACAGAGCCGCAGGCAACCTAAATGAAACAATATGGAGAAATAAAAATATCGGGCAAGAAATTAAAGGCAGAATTTACAAACAGTCATCAGACCAATAATGACATACGCGACAGAAACAAGATCTGGCACAGAGAGGACAAAAATGATGTTGGAAACAGCAGAGAAAAATTGATGGTAAGACACTATGGGAAAGAGCTAGAACTACAGATATACGACGTAGATGCAAGGTGGAGAACATCAAAAACTGGGTAAGAAATAGAAGAGTAGAGTGGAACGATCATATAAGCCGAATGACAACAAATAGAGTAGTAAAGACGACAAGAAAAGGTTCCCCAATAGGAAGACGATCAGTAGGAAGACCAGGAAAACAATGGAACGACAACTTACTGGAGGCACATTGAAAAACAGACACAGTCATGTCTATATAAAAAGGAGAAGAAGAAGAAGAAGAAGAAAAAGAAGAAGAAGATAATAATAACTATTTAATTGTATTTAAGAAAGTCTGTAAAAAATAATGCGTAAGATAGTTCAAGTTTAGAAGGCGTTTTTTTATCGAACTGGGACACCACCCTACAAGTATCGACGTCTTGGAATCAAGAAAGATCCAAGAGATTTGGTGGGAAACAGCTATGAAAATGACATTAATATTTTATAGTAGAAACCGTATGTAATGTAATCCGATGCGACATCAGAATGAAGAGTAAATGTAATCCGATGCGACGGAAATAAAGTTAAAATTTTAAGCATTAAAAAATTTATACATTAATGTTTAAATCTGCTTTTATCTTCAATTACTAATCAGTGTTGTTTTAAAACCTCATAAACTTAAAAAAGTTCGAATGAAAATGCAAAGTGTGTCGTAACCGCTTTACCGCCATCTGCGTTACCAGCTATATTTCTGGTTGGCGGCGATATATAAATAATAGAACGGGGTCGCGATCAGATATTCATGTTGTTGTGATACATGTGGGGCGGCGGCGAAGGCTTCGCAGCCTTCGATGACACTGTTTATGTAAAGTAGATGTATCTCTGCACATAAGAGAGGAAAATACCTAAATTCGATATTGGAAAGTTTGACGGCGTTGATGGATTTTTTATCTCGTCATTTTGTTTTCGAATAAGGTGCGCAATGTTATTTCGGAAATAAAAAGGCGCGAAAGGGATGAAGCTAAATCGAGGATTTAACCATACGAATGATATTTTTTTTACCTATTTAGCAGAAGGCAGAAAGAAGCTTTCTGTATTGTGCTGTTAAGCTTGTTAACGAAAATATTAGATAGGTACATTTGATAAATACTACAGAAGGATTTATGACCAATATGTACACAATTGATGTGATTTTCAAAGCTTAAGCCTTTTTCTCTAATTTAGTTTGCTCGTGTATACAAATTAAAAAAGAAACTAAGTTTAGGAATAAAAACAGAAGTTTATCTTGATTAAATTGAAACTTAAGTGGTATCTGGGAAGAAAAATGTTCGAACAAAATCAAAGAACACGAAAAAAACGCTATTTTTGCAATTTTTTTTAACTTAGCCAAAAAAATAAAAAAAAAAGCTTGTACAATTCAGTTATAAAGAAAAATCGGGTGCTTTAGCCATATTTTCTATGACTGCGAGGCACTAGATCACAGAGTCAAACACTTTTGTGGAGACTCTAAAAATATATGGTACCCATTCACTAAACCTGTACAAGCTGGTAAAGAATATTTTCTCTTACTATTATTTTATAGTTTGATCACCTACATATCTGTTAATATTATTCCATTTTTTTTATTTTTTCCTCACCTTTTTGATACAGTTTAAGGTATAGATTAATGCTTTAATTTATTTGTGCGATAGCCTATTTTGACTAATTTATAGCAGCCCTTAATTTTATTTCCTTGTCAAAGTAGTTTTGTAACGATTATTTTACCTACCACATGGGGTATTGCTATAGGGGGTTGAAAATTGGGGACAGAAATTATTGGGGTGGAGATAGGGTTAAGCAAAATAAAACGAAACTGTTGCGAACGGCTACTCAGTGGTTATTTGGAGAACTGGGTCGTGGATAAGTGGATAAGTAAATGACAAGGGGACTGAAATGGGGTAACTACAAAAATGAAACAAAAGGGGGTACTTACATGAGTCTCCTGGACAAACAAAAACACAAGAAGGTTCTCAAAGCTATTGAAAATGGACGCTGCGTTGAAGAATCTTCCTGCTGGATGAAAGAAAACGTTCTTCCTTCTTAAAAACACAAAAGAGGTTAGAAAATTTCTTAATAATATTTATATATTCTTAAATTAATAGTAGAAAAATAAATAAACAAAAAGGAAAAAAATTAACTCTGAGATAGCGCG
>NW_027313430.1:0-21753 GCF_040954645.1 Diabrotica undecimpunctata | reverse complement strand
ACGCGCTATCTCAGAGTATAAAAACATTATATGCAGAAAAGAAATATCACGCAACACAAAAATGTAAGTTTTCAAATCAGTTTATAAAGCTGTCCTAAATTTTGTCAAAAGCGGATAAAATAAGGTCATCACAGATATAAGAAACGAACTGAAAATGCAATCCACATTGGAGTTTATATATGAGAGACAGCTGAGTTGGTGGGGTCATTTACACTAGATGAAGGATACCGTACCAGTAAGAAGAGTGTGGAAAGCAAAAATATTGAAAAACAAAAAAGAGGAAGACCAGAACAGACATGGGATGAAGTAATCGGGAAGATATTGCGGACAAGAGGAGTGACATAAACAAACGCAAGAAGGTTGAGACGAAACTGCAAAGAATAGATGAAATTTGTTAAGAAGTAAGTTAAACCTTACACCATTATATAGTAGAAAGGTCAGTATGGGAATATTAACCAGTTGATCAACCTCATTTTTAGAGTTCGTGAAATTTAAAAGTTCTGCCATATTTTGGTCATTTTTCCTACGACGACTTCTGCTAGATCACATTTGTGTTTTATTTTTTCTATAGTGACTCTATGTTTGTGATCAATGATTCCAGATATAAATATAAGCTCAGAATCTCAAACCAGTTAATCGTGATTATGTGTGGATGGTTGTTATGTAGTTCATCCCCTATCATGATTTTTGTGTTTGATACGTTTAACTGCAGACCAATTATTTTACTTTTGTTTTTACCCAGTCGTATGAGATGAATTAACTCTTCTTCACTATATACAAGAAGGGCTGTGTCGTCTGCAAAACGGAGGTTGTTTATTTTTCTAGTTTCAGAGTTTTAACCTTGTTTAAGCTTTTCGCTTCTTCGTGGAAGGGGTACTACTTTTTTTTTGAGTAAAGGAGGTGTGATAAAACGTGATGAATGATGTTATGGGTGGAGAAGTAGTGGACTACCAAGGAGCTGGGGTTCAAAAGGTAGCGTGTTTGTGTGGACGATGTGGTAAGAAGCGCACAAGAGGAATTTTGGTGATTTGTGCCAAACATGTCGAAGGAGGTACTTCAGGTGTTACCCGCCATACAACAGAAACGGCTCTTAATCAGCATGTTGTTTTCTATTGATTTATAAAGTGATTGATTCTAGTGTTTACAAAAGCAGACAAAGGTAACACTACTATTGCTATAGATAAAATAGAATATAATAACAAAACAATAGAATTTTTAAATAATCAAAACATTGAAACGTTACACAAAGATCCAACAGAAAAGTATCAAAAACAAATTAAGCTAGCGTTAGAAAATTCAAAATCAATAGTAAATCCAATAGAACAGAAATACCGCAGTATCATGAACCCACAACCTCCTAAATTATACTCTTTCATTAAACTACACAAACCGGATCACCCAATAAGACTTGTAGTGTCTTTTTATACAGCTCCGTCATATAAACTTTCAAAAAAACTGCTAGAGATTATTTTAGAACACACTAAATTTTCACCTTAATTTACCATAAAAAATACAATAGAACTATATAAATAAAATACAACATTTTCAGTTACCTAACAACTCAAGATTAATTTCATTTGACGTAAAAAATCTTTTTCCTAGTATCCCTCCCACAGAAACTTTTATTCTAGTAAAAAACCTTTTAGACCAAAATAGTACAAATCCAATCATTACATCTGAAATTTTACATCTTCTTGAAGTTTGCATAAACCAGGACTACTTTGAATTTAATAATGAATTATATACAAATAACAGTGCAGGACTTATAATGGGCAATCCTCTAAGCCCATTGCTATCAGATATTTTTATGGATCATCTAGAGACAAAGATTTTAAAACATCCCATATTCAAACAGTTTTTATATTGGTGGAGATACGTAGACGATGTACTGGTATGTTTCACAGGAACTAACAGGCAACTCGACCAATTTTTATCGTATATTAATTCTCTTCATAGTCATATTGAATTTACAATAGAAACAGAACAAAATCAATCCATAAATTTTTTAGATTTAAAAATTACCAGACTTAAAAACAAACATGACTTCTCCATATTTCATAAACCTACCCACACTGACACGACTATTCACAATTCTTCATCCCATCCCACACAACATAAACTGGCAGCCTATCATAGTATGTTACATAGATTGACAGCAATTCCTATGTCAAAATACAATTTTGAGACAGAATTAAATATCATTAAGCAAATAGCAGTAAACAATGGATACAACGAACAAACAATTAATAAAATGTTAAATGAAAAACTACACAAGAAAGCCCTGAACTTAGTATTTCCACCACCAGAGAAAAAACCCAGTACCTTCTGCTCGATTACATATACAGGCAAAACATCAACAAAAATAGCCAAACACATAAAAAAGAAAGGAATAACACCAGCTTTCAGAACAAATAACAACCTAGGCAAATATATTAAAAACAACAAGAGCCAACATAAAAAACACTTACACAGTGGTGTGTACAAACTTAAATGTGGCGACTGCCCAAAAACTTACATTGGTCAAACAGGTAGAAATTTTAATAAACGAATAGCAGAACATAAAAGGGCTTTCAATAATAGAAAAACAGATTCTACATACGCACTTCACCTTCTAGATCATAATCATTCTTTTAATGAAGAATTTAAAATTCTCCACATTCAAAATAAAGGCCTTAAGCTATCTCTGTTAGAATCTATGGAAATCAACAAATTAAAAAACACAGATATAATTCCGAATGACCAGCTTGAGACAAACAGTTCTCCCCTCCTCAACCTATTTCATTAGAGACTATAAAGTGTAAACCCATACCAAAAACAGATCACTTGAGAAAGGCAATCAGCCGAAACAGCTGTAGTGACAAGAATTTAAAATAAATTTTGTGGAAGTTTGAAAACAAAGTTTTCAGTGTTTTATTGTTACATAAAATGAATTTCCATCAAGTAACGGTCGAATCCATCAATTATATATATATATATATATATATATATATATATATATATATATATATATATATATATATATTAAAAAATTAGGGAGGCAGTCCTGTCTGACACCTTGTTCTGGAAGGTATTTATGTGTTAGAGTGTTAACTCTACCTTTGGTAAATCTGGTTTGCTCCTGGGGTATTTCTCTTTATAGGAAAGTTTTTAGTCTCGTATTGATTATGTGTAGTATCTGACTGGTATGTACCTAAGATAAGGGAGATAGTTCTATAATTGTCGCATTTATGAAAGCTGCCTCTTTTCTGTATTATCGTTATTATAGATTTTGTTTAGTCGTCAGGCCGTTGCTTAAAAGTCATATTTTGTTACAGAGCAAGTTCAGCAATTTTATTACAGTTTCTTTGGTGGCTTTGAGTGGCTTTGATATTATATGTGGACCTGGTGATTTTTTATACTTGAATTTACTGATCGCCAGGCTTATCTTATTCTCGAGTAAATTAGATTCTTCTTTGATTTCTTCAGGGTTTTTGGTGAACAAGTTCCTAGCGTTAATCGTATTTATATAGATCCCGGCAATATAATATCTAAGTTTCTGCTATATTTTCTCTGTTTGTTCTTAGGTTTCTTGTGTGATTTCAACAGCACAAGTTTTGGATTTAAAGTCTCTTGTTATGTAGTGTTTTTTTAATAGATCTCTAAGATGATTGTTTTGATCGCGGATCTCAATTTTTTTACATATATTCTGCTAGTATTGTATATTAACCTGGCATTTTTCTTTTATTTCTGTGTTAAGGTTTCTTAAACTCGCTTTTTTCCTTTCACTGTGTACACCACTTTCACAAAAGATCTCTTCTTCTATTCGCAATTATTTTAAGGGTTTCCTTTGTTATCCAATGTTTCTGTTTTACAGAATTATTATGCTTTCAGCGATTAATTGGTGTTATTACACAAAGTTTAGTAGTCTCCCATATTTATTGTGATGTCCCTTACGAATAGAGGGCATACTTTTTTGCACTTCTTAGAGAAGGTTATCCTTTTGTCTTAGCTATTCTCTTTATCTCTCTCCGTTTGTTTGGCACTATAAGCTTGAGCTTTACTTTGGCTACGTGGAGAGTATTATCTTATCTGTATATCGCCCCTGGATAATATTTGCCATTAAAAATAATACATAAATAATATTAAAATTCCACAAGAAAATAGCTTCTGAAATATACTTGCATTTTTTTTAACTTTGCAAGGCTTTGAAGGCAATTTATAACAGTTACTAATTTTGAACTAACTTTTTTAAGTAATAACAGAGGTATTGAAATGTTGTTTTAATAAAACAGCTCTTCCTAGTAATACATAAAAGTAATGAAAACTTTAGTATGACTGCGGCGCAGTTTCTGCCGAATAAATCAATTTATTGCTTCAGCAATCTGTTCACCGATGACGTAAAAGAAATATGAATTTAACGGGAACTTATGAGTAATGAGGTATATAAAATTTCTGTACCCCATTAATATTACTTCAACTGTGAAACGGTCAATAGCGCCGCAAAATTTTATTTACGGTTTTAATCTGATCTGTTTCGTAGTAAATCACTGCAGTGTATTGTGTACCATTCTTTTTAAATACGCGAAACCAAATAGAACAAAATAAACTTTTACAATTGCATCGTAAATAAGAAAAGACTGACCAGCATTTTTTGCCAGCAGCAGTTTTAAAAGTCTGACATAATTCCCGCTAATTAGTTTTTCTCCGTCATTCTTGATTAAGTCGAAATGCAAATCGAGTTGCGTAAAATTTAGGACATGGTTTATAAAATAGACAAATATTATAATTATTGTGATCATTATAGCAGTTTATCCACAAAAAATAATCAGGTTGTAAATATGCATACAGAACGTTTTAAACATTAATATAGATTATATATTTATAAAGATTGTTTTATAAATATATAATCGCATAAATTTAACGGTGGCAATAATTTGTAATCTTGCGCATTTGACAATTGCATAAGACCAGCCTTTGGGGTAGATGATTAGTCTTGGTAACGGATAATAACAATACAGCGATATGCACTATTTACTATACCCTATCTGTTGGTCAATGCCAGCTCATTACAAATGCATATCTTCAAATAGAGGTCAATGCTTACTGTCAAAGCCATAAACCATTGCCGTATGGATATAGTTGAAACCAATAAGGTTTTTTTTTTTCAAAAATTACGATTATGCAATAATTTGTTTAGCTGCGTATATTAAAAAACAACCAAATGAAACTAAAAACTCTTAACACTAATAATAATAACAGAATTTAAAGCACAATTTTGTTAAAGTTGTATCTTAGGCAGTTAATTTTCCAGTACACGCGCGGATTACATACGTAGGTAATCCATTGAATTTTATAATATTGCTATTCGGACTATACTGTATATAAAGTTGCCTATCTCCTTATACCTTCAGTTTAGTCACATTTAGTATAAGAAACTGTTTTAGTTAGTTTTAGTATGCAACTGTCGCTTGCTGTGCGGTTAGGTGTATACTATAGACTTGTTTACACGAGTAGAGTTATGAGGAGAGTAGAGTAGCGAGTAGAGTCGACTCTACTCGCTACTCTACCAAAAATGGCTTGATACCGTTCACACGAGGAGAGTTACAAGTATAGTACTTATGGTAGTATACTGTGGAGTAGGTGTTTGTTTAGTACAAAATGAATTCAAGAAAAAGAAAATTGATTCAAAATTGTTTAGCTACTGTTGCAAATGCATTTGTAACTGAGGTCGCTGAAGAAAAGAGTGGATGAGAGAGTGGCTTAAAAGAAGGAATACACACGGGGCCTCAGCTCTTTTATCTTGATAAGAATACATTTTTTATTTACTCTGAGATAGCGCGTTAACAAGTAATAAAAACCTGTAACTTGCCCGTGAGCCTTCAGTTTTCTTGTTTCTTTTTGCACCTTTCATAATTGCTTCCATAGGAGTTTCCATTTCACGTTCGGAACGTATACATCGGCTGAACCTGAACCCCATTTTTTTGATTTTTGTATTTTTAAACACTCTTGATTATAAGTGCACCTTATATTCTTAATTTTTGCTTGAGTTCGTTTACTTCAAAGCCCCCTTTTGCCATTCTTTCGACGATTTCATCCTCCGCAGCTTGCCTCATACTTTTATTTCTGTAGTGTACAACTACCTAAATTCCATAAACACTGGTATTCGCCATACATCTCTCCAAGTTTTAAAGTGAAAGTGAAATAAAGTTCATCTTCGGTGAACTACATTTTCAATATTTACATAAAACACAACTCCAGACGGAATGACAGCGTCCCTATGCACTCTCCTAACTACTCTACTCTACCAGAATTGACCGCGTTCCATGGGTAGAGTGCGCAGGGCGAGTGGATATTTTGGAAGTGGTGGTGGTAGTAGAGTAGAGTTACTTTGCCACATGTTGCTAGTCACTCTACTCTACCACGTACTATGCACTCTACTTGCTACTCTACTACGCTGAGCGTTTTTACGGGTAGAGTTACTCTACTCTACCAAGTACTTCCATCATTACTCTACCCGTGTAAACGGGTCTTTAGAGACAAATTGTGTTCTATTACTGTTGTAATCCACGCGTGTACTTACGTAACGCTATACTAAAAATTATAAATTGTATTCGGTGGTTAAGGTAAGTTTTCTGCGTGAAAAAGAGTTACAAATATTTAATTTGTATTTTTGTTTCAGTTATCAGCAATCTTCCGACCAAAAAAAGTAAGATTCGGCAACCCTAATTTTGAAAAAATGCTGATGGAATGGAATAATAAAATAGAGAATGGACAGGAGCCGAATATAGATGGCAGTGACGACGACAGCTGCTCAGATGACTATAATGTTGAGCAATATGTATCTGATGATATTGTAGAACAAGAATGTTACATTTCTGAACAAGAATCGGAACAAGACTGTGATAAGGAGGTTAAAGGGGAAGAAGATGAAAAAAAATAATTTTAAAAACTATCTTGGCAAAGACAAAAAACAAAGTGGAATAAGATGTGTCCTGCGCCTACTACAAGAACTCGTGCAACAAATATTGTTTTAGTTACTAGGACCAATAAGAGAATCTAGAAACGCAAAACACAGTTTGAATGCTATGTATGCTAGATGATAATATCGTCAAAGAATTATGCGTTGTACCAACATCTATATTGAGAAGGTAAAAGAAACTTTTCAACGCTAAAGAAATACTAAAATGATCGACGTCGAAGAGATTTGGGAACTTATTGGTATAATCTTTTTAGCAAGTGTACTTAAATTAAAAAGACTAAATGTTTTGCAAATATGGGATAACAAGAAAGGTACTGATATTGAAGATATTTACTTGACAATGTCTTTAATAACGGAGTTCAACAAAACAAAATTCGGTGTGGATCTGGTTGAAGAGTTGTATGCACAATATGATGTTCCCCGAAACTCTCGGAGTTGGCCATTCACAGTGTTGTTTGATTTATTAAATGTATCAGGAATTCATGCATTTAACTTTCACTGTATAAGGCTAATAATGCCACAACAAGAAGTACTTTTCTTCAGGACATTTCGTTTGAGTTAACAGAACCATTGATGGTAAGGCGACTAGACAACACTCACACAACACAACAGAAATAAAAGAAAAAATTAAATTCTTTTAAAAATAAATAAGGAAACTCCTAAAGAAGTTCCGATTTGATCTTCGGTCCTTGGGCGTTGTCATATTTGTGGACGAGCAAGGAATAAGAGCTCAAGAAAATGGTGCAGCAGTTGTGATCATTGGACTTGCTTAGGACTTTTAAAGCAAATATGTGTACATTGTGCTGAGATCAAACAGAACATGCAGTCTGAATCAGATTAAGATGTTAAATTTAGGATATTATAAATCCTAGTTTTATTTGTAACGTTTGGTTATAGGTAACTTTGATATATAGTATTTGTTTTTTAATTTTCATTGTTTTTTTTTTATTTTTTTTAATTTCGTGTACATATTACTTATAAAATAAAGCCAATTATTATAGATTGCAGTGGTATTATTAAAACAATATTTTCAAAAATGTTTTGCAACTTAAAGTTAAATGTGACAGTGTACTGAAAATCGTAGAATTCTGTGAGTACAAAACTGCATTAATAATAACTTTAATATCAGAAGTTTAAAAGGCAAAATATTTTATCGATTTCAATTCAACTTATCGATTATCGACAACAACTTTTTGCTAGTTCTTGCTTCTAACAAGTAATTAGGCTAGGCTGCTGTTCAATTTTATAAGTGGCCAGGTCCAGGTTCAGATCCTCCGTGCCAATGTACGTAAATTCTCAGCGGGAAGATGGATGAACTGGAATCAGCTAATACCTCACGAAATATACCCACTACGTTACAAAAATCTTACTCCAATGCATTAAACAGTTTCAAATATCCTTCAAAAGACCAAGGTATTATACTTTCAACCATACAAGGAATAAAAGTTTTCGAATATATAAAAGCTGTTGGATCAATAGTACAGCCCAAAAATGTTGTTTGGGCATCCAAAATAGCAAACAACCACATCTGCATCTTCCTCTCCTCTAAATATGTAGTTGATCAATTTCTTAGCTCCCACCAAATATATAAATATTGATGGTAACCAGATTCAAGTAAGGAGACTTATAACCCCCTGCCCAGAGACTCATCATATCTAATGTATGTCCTACTATACCTAATAGCATAATTGAAGAGCACTTAAAAACTATGGGTATAAAATCCACCTCCAACATGACGTTTCTACGAGTAGGCATGCAAGACTCAGAATACAGCCACGTACTCAGCTTTAGGAGGCAAATGTTCATAAGTCCCTTAGAAAATGCATCAATCCCTGACTCATTTCTAATCTCATTCGACAATACATCATATCGACTATACATTTCCATAGATGGTTTAAACTGCTCCAGATGCAAGATTGTCGGACATCACGATTCTGACTGTCCTTCTTATCATCATCAAGCAACTCAATTAATCAAAATGGAAACTGACCACCACGTGAATATACATAACTCTACCAATGAAAAATATAATCAGCTACAAGATCAATCACGAAACCAATACCAAGAAGAAACCCAAACATTAATGGAACCAGAACCCAATACCATACAAAATCACGCATCAGCTACAAAGGACCAAACCACTTCCTCACAACAAACAATGAATTACAAATCTTGAATCAACCAAAAATATTCCAAGATAATTCCTTAGTAATTGAAAGCAATAGAAAAACCACTGAAATTACTCCTGCAACTAAAAGACAAATATCCTCTCCTGAAATTCTGAAAATGACCTACCTCCTCCCGATACTCAAAAACCTAAGAAAAAGCCTAAAACCCAAGAAGATATTCCAATTATTCTAAATCAAATTAAAGAAAAAATTGAAAATAGAAACCCTTCCTTTACACTTACTTTTCATGAAATATGTGATTTTCTGGCAAATTACCTTCACTCAAAACATCCTGAACGCATTATTAAAAATTATTCAAATGAAAGCCAAGAAATAAAAGAATTTTAAACTTTATATATTCTCAAATACAAATAAAACTTTAAAAAACAATATCACCAGATTGAAGAAGAAACTGCTTCTCAACAGTCCTTCTTCTACTGACGAAGCTGACTAAGAATCAAGTTCTCAACAATAAATAGTTAACACATAAAGAATTAATGGCCAGCACATTCCTATTACAGTGGAACCCCAACGGTTATTTTACACATATAGATCCATTAAGCTTCTTATTCAAAGAATGTCTAAGTCAAGTAGGAACCAAACTCATCTTACCAAATAATAGAAAAGACCAAGTCATCATCAACCGACTCCGAATAGGACATACTTTCCTTACACACAAGCATATCTTCAAC
Organism: Diabrotica undecimpunctata; assembly: GCF_040954645.1. Taxonomy (NCBI): domain Eukaryota; kingdom Metazoa; phylum Arthropoda; class Insecta; order Coleoptera; family Chrysomelidae; genus Diabrotica; species Diabrotica undecimpunctata. The sequence goes on along the minus strand of NW_027313430.1, from coordinate 11,935 downwards.
CAGGAGGCTAGTCCGATGTGTACCAAGTGCAACACACAGTTGTCAGTGAAACATATAATTGTTGAGTGTCTTGTCCAGTGTACCAGAATAAAAGAATCGCGTGTGCCCTTAGTGATAATTTAAAAAGTATACTAACGTCAAATTTACAGTCTTTATTAAGTGTCTACATTTTTAATCTTAAAATGACTAAACTATATACCAGATTGTAAAAATATTTTTTTATGTAACAATATATATCTTACTGTTTGTGTATGTCCCCCCCGCTAATAACCCTTAGTGGTTGATGCGGGTATATTTGTTTAAATAAAAAAAAATATTTTCAAATGCCTTTTCCAGAGCTTCAGTACGTATGGATTACTAATGTAATCCACTGTAGTCACGTAAGAAAACAGAGCGCATGTACTGGAGGATTAATTACGTGTATTTTCTTCCCGTTCTTTAAATTTTTCACGAAGCAACTTCTCTCTTTCGGTAGAAGTACTATTTTTGCACTTATAAGACATATCTATACTATTACATTTATAGAATACTTTCTGTTATTAGGAGATAATCCTGTCGTGTCCTGTAAATAATGCTGTCGTTGTTTTCGATAATGCCACCTATCACTCAAAATAAATAAAAAAGTTACCTATGGTCGTATGAGAAAAAGTAGATATAATTGACTGGTTCCAACGCAAAACATTAACGTATGATCAAACTATGCTTAAAACGGAATTATTACGAATTGCAAGGCAAAATACATTATAATATAAAAAATATTTCATTGACGAAATGGCAAAAATAAAAGTAATACTGGTATTACGTTTGCCACCTTATTATTTTCAACTTAATTTAATAGAGTTAATATAGGCTCAAGTAAAATGTGAAGTATTTAGACAAAATACAACTTCTAAATTAAAGAATGTCAAACTACTTTTATTAAATTCCATAAAAAACATAACCAAAGATAATTAAACCAATGCCGTAAACCACGTAAAAAAGAAGAAGAAAGATTAAGACTATTGATAATAATATTCAAAAAGTTGGTTAATCTATATTCATTCCAATCTAGCCGGACAAAGAATCTGACACAGAAGAAGAGGAATAGATGGAAATCCATAATTTATAAGTAATTCAGAAGATTTTAGTTTATGCACATTTATTAAATGTTAGATCAGTATTTTGGTATTAGAAAAAATTAAAAAACAATAGGTTGCTATAAAGTTTTTGTTAAAATCTCTTCGTGATATTGTAAAATGAAGTTTAGGTTGACTTGATGATTGCTAAACTTAAACATATTAATTTTTCACGAGTTGAATTTTCATTGAGTATTGAAAATGGCTATTTTCACTCTTTTTAAGACCTTAAATTATTTATAACTGTAAAACGATACATTTAAGACAACTTTTAAAAACCTTTTTTGATCAGAAGAATTTTAATATCACAACTTAAAAAAAAAATTGTTTAAACCATTTTTGACCATTATTTTCTCTTGGCTCTTGGCTTCTCTTTTGTTATAAGAGAACTATTTCAAGTAAGATTGTTCAAAAATATGAAATGAGAATATTTTTTCTAGCCAGTGCGCCTGTATTACTCGGAATATAATAAATATGCGGGGAAAATTCAATTAATAAATTTAAACCTTAAAACGTTATAAGAGAGTTGAGTTCTATCAGAACATCAACAGTATCATACAGAAAATTTTCTCCACAGGAAGTTCTCATCATTATGGGCAATTTTAGTGCCAAGGTTGGAGCTGGAGATAAGACACAGTACATTGAAGCACATGGACTTGGAGTCAGAAACAAGAGAGGAGACCTCCTAGAAAAATTCGCAGAAGACTCAGAACTAGTTATCACCAACGCATTCTTCCGATTACCACCTCGCAATCTGTACACGTGGAAATCCCCTCAAGACAGACCCGGGAGAATTATTAGGAATCAAATAGACTATATTTTAGTAAATAAAAGATTCCGAAACAGCTTTACATCTGTCAAGACTTATCCTGGAATAAACTTGGAGACCGACCACGTTCCACTGGTGTGAGTATTTCGAGTCAAAATTAACAGTGCAGAAAAGGAAAGCACAATCATACGACCTACGTATGCTGAAAAGACCTTGATACGAGGATGAGAGTCCAAGCTACGTTAAACGAGCAAGTGACAACAATTAGAGACGAATCGCACGGAGAACAAACGATCAAACATATTACAGAAATAGTGCAAAATGTAAAGGATAAACACTTAAAGACAGATAAATTAACGAAGAAAAAATCATGGATGACAGATGAGGTCCTGAAACAAGTACGATAGCCATAATGTACATACGCAAGTTAAAGAACTCACAGAGAAACTAAGACGAATGCAGAAAGGAAATATAACTTATTCTGATGGAAACATCATCTTGGACAAACAGAGTAAAATAAGAACGTGGAAAGAATATCTAGAAAAACTATTTGAAGACCAAAGAGATAACACCTTTGAGCTAGAACAAGAGGTAAATGATGGACCAAGAATATTACAGTAGGAAGTTTATTCCGCAATAATACGTCAAAGGATGGCAAAGTGGCAGGCCCTGATAATATACAAGAAGAACTACTCAAACTAATGGACAACGAATCAATAGCAATAATCACAAAGATATTCAACAACATATACAACTCTGGAGAAATACCAACAGAATGAATGAAATCTGAATTTATTGCACTTTCAAAAAAACCAGGAGCCAAAAAATGCGAAGATTTCCGTACTATAAGCCTCATGAGTCATCTCCTAATATTGTTCCTAAATATAATTCATAAGAGAATCTACAAGCTGTGTGAAAGTTAAATTTCCCCCAACCAGTTCGGGTTCACAAATGCTGTTGGTACTAGAGAGGCTTTGTTCTTAGTACAAGTCTGATTCCAGAGATGCAGAGACGTTAACTGCGATGTATACGCATATCTGGTTGATTACGAGTAAGCGTTTAATCGAGAACAGCATGCCAAGATAATGCAAATACTAAAAGAAGCAGGAATTAATAACCAAGATCTGAAAATAATTAGAAATCTTTACTGGAATCAGACAGCAAAACTCAAAGTTGAAAGTGAACACACTGACTATGTGAAAATCATGCGTGAGTGAGGCAAGGCTGTATTTTGTCCCCTCTAATCTTCAATATGTACTCTGAAAGAATATTTATCGGAGGTATGCACGAAACTAAAAAAGGTATTCTACTAAATGGTTACCGGCTAAACAACATCAGATATGCAGATGACACCATAGTATTTTCGGACAACTTAGGAGAACTACAAGTTCTTATGAACAAAATCACGTATTAGAGTCAACAATATGGACTTAATATAAACGTTAAGAAGACAAAGCTTATGATAATTAGCAAGAAAAGGATAACAGAAGGTCAACTCTACGTCAATCAATCCCCTGTAGAAAGAGTGATGCACTAAAACTACCTCAGCACCATAATAAATGAAGAATGGACCAACAACCAGGAGATTAGAGCACGCATCGGAAAAACTAGGTCCACCTTCAATCGGATGGGGGCCTTCTTCGAGAGTCACAACCTCTCTCTTGATACAAAAGTAAGAATGCTGCGATGCTACGTCTTCTCTGTCATTTTTTATGGTGTTGAATCGTGGACCTTGAACGAAATTATGTGCAAAAAACTGGAAGCATTGAGATGTGGCTATATCGGAGAATACTTAAGATTCCGTGGACTGACCGAGTCACAAATGAGGAGGTCCTCAGAAGAATAAATAAGAACCGAGAGGTACTGACCACCATCAAATCTCGAAAGTTACAATTCTTCGGACATATATGCGAAATGAATCCAGATATGCTCTCCTTCAGGCCATCCTGCAAGGAAAAATATTTGTAAAACGAGGTCAAGGAAGAAGAACATCTTGGTTAAAGAACCTTAGAATCTGGTCCAATACAACATCTGTGCAGCTTTTTCGCGCTGCTGCAGATAAGATCGCCAACATTCGTAACGGATAGGAACATCATGAAGAAGAGGTTATAATTTCTTATAACATAATATTATACATATATACGATTTTTTGTTCTGAAAATATTTTTTTTATTATTAAAAAAGTGATCTGTTCAAATTTAATAAGAGTACAGTGGAACCTCGATTATTCGTCTCTCTATTAACCGTCACCTCTGTTAACGTCAGGGTCCATGCATAAGTTATATTGACTACATAAGTAAAAATTTAGTCATCAATTCATTTTGTTTGAGCATTGCGATAAGCCAAAGGAAATTCCTTGAAATGTACAGGTGCAGTTATGTATGCTACCACCGCATTTTCTATTATGTAAATAATTTTTGTTCTTATTCAGGGCTCTGGAATAAACTTTAATTTAAATAGGTAATGATAAATGATACCGTGCTTTTAGAGTTCTATTTTTAGAATCGCAAGCCGAAAATAAAAACTTCTTCTTCTTCTTTAAGTGCCATCTCCGTGACGAAAGTTGGCAATCATCATGGGGCTATTCTGACCTTCGAAGCAGCTGCTCTGAACAATTGCCTTGAGCTAGAACCCAACCACTCTCTCAGGTTCTTCAACCAGGAAACGCATCTTCTTCCTACGCTTCTTCTACCCTCTACTTTTCCTTGAATTATGAGTCTCAAGATGTTGTATCTTTCGCCTCTCATCACATGTCCGAGATATTGCAATTTCCTTTCTTTTATTGTATTTTCCATTTCCCTCTCTCTGCCTATTCTTCTTAAAACTTCTGTATTCGTGATTCTATCTACCCATGGAATCCGTAACATAGTAGAGTTCACTGTGTATATAGCATTTAATTAGCCTTATTCTGAAGGCCAATGTCAGATCTTTGCTGCATAAAATCTTTTTCATTTTCACGAAGTTGGCAATTAAAACTTACAGCACAATAATTATTACAGTCAATATATGTATGTCACCATAATTCAGTTTAATTCAAATTCGAACAGTAATTATGTCACTTAGTCGTTTCATTAATTAAGTTTTGAAAAATGGAGCCTTTCACATCTGGAGCATCAAAAAGAAAACGTGTTGTTTTGGCAAGTGAAACAAAAATAGAAATTATTGCAGAACTAAAGAAAGGTGTTTCTGCTGTCGCATTGAGCAAACAGTATGATGTTCCGAGAACAAAAATCAATGATTTAAAGAAAAATGCTGAAGGATTTGAAAAGTATGCTTCGCAAATGGAATCGTTGGAAACTCGGGTGAAACATCGTAAGACAATGAAACAAGCCACAAATTAATCACTCGTTACGGCTCTGTATTTGTGGTTCGTTCAAAAATGAAGCAAATGTGTTCCTTTGTCTGGACCAATTGTTACCGAAAAAGCGTTGTTTTTCAACATGAAATTGAATGGCTATCCTTTCATTCAAAGAAAGCAGCGGTTGGTTGGAAAAGTTCAAAAATCGGCACGGTATACGGAAACTGAAAATCGAAGGTGACAAATTGAGCGACGCAAGTATTAAAGTCGTTGACGAATATAAAAGATAGTTTCAAGCTATGATCGATGTATATGGGTTGACACGCGATCAAGTATTCAATGCGAATGAAACTGGTTTAAACTACAAAGCATTGCCGACGAAAACACTCGCTGCACTGTCTGAAAAATATGCACCCGGATTTAAAATGCAAAAGCAACGAATCACAGCAATGATGTGTTTAAATGTAAACCACATTGTTTCAAGGGCATAAATATGAACGCGCTTTCCGTTAACTACTTCGCACAACATGATGCATGGATGTCCCAGGATATACTCACTAACTGGTTCAAAAAGGTATGTATTGCAAACCAAAATTTGTTTATCAATTTTTCTAACGTCTTGTTTGTTAGGTTTTTATACCGGACGTTCGACAATACTTGCAAGCAAAAAATTTGCCACCAAAGGTGGTTCTTATTTTGGACAATGCACCTGCCCATGCTGAGGCCGGTATGCTGCGAATTGAGGAAGGAAATATCACGTGCTCTTTTCTGCCTGCGACGACAACATCCTTTATACAGCCAATGGATCAATCGGTCATTGAAACATTCAAAAGAAGATACAGAAAAAAATGTATTCAAAACCTAGTTATGGAAGAGGAATATTCTTTGCCAGAATACTGGAAAGCATACAATTTATAACACGCAGTCGACAATGCTGTGGATGCTTGGGTTGATGGCTAATGTTTCGGAAGTAACGCTAAAAAGAGCGTAGAATAAATTATGAGGTTTGAAGTAAAATTTGAAGAATAAATTATGAAAAGGAATGAAGTTATGGCTGAATCAACTGTATTGTTTTCATTTCCTAAAGATGACATAAACGAATGGTTAATTTCTGATGAGGACCCAAACAGCTATCGGTTGCTGACAGATGATGAAATCGTTGAAATGGCAACAAAGGCAGACGAAACTTATTTAGAAGCTGACACAGACTTTGACGGTGGCGATGTTGATGATGCTATTGCAACTCACAAAGATTTGCGTAGAGAAGCTAGAGAAGCTGCATCGCATACACAACAGTTTATCGAGTGGTATTTTCGGCAAGAAGAAGCAAATAAGGTAGATTTGATGGTTTTACGTTGATTAAGAAATTCAGCCGTTGCAAAATGTGAAGTAGCTATTCTCACTTCTTTTACTCTAGTCAGAACGCAAAGTATTTTTTGTTTACAACACTTCTGTTTAAACAATTTTTAATAATTGCAATAAGCTAAGTTTTCTTATAAAAATGTTTAATAATTGCAATAAGCTAAGTTTTCTTATAAAAATGTTTTTTATTTTAAAAGTTGTGTTTTAACCAGCTTTCCAAATATTTTTTAGTCATTTAATTTGAACTTAATTCTACGGTGTTGTAGTAAATGTTATTAAGCTTAAAAAGTACTATTTATAATCTCTTTTAAAAAAATAAAATAAGCACCTGGTTACTAAAATGCATTCAGTCAAATTATCTAGAGCAGACTTAGAAATTAGCCCATTTTTCAAAAAATCTTAACAAATTTAATTTCTCGGGAGACCGGATCTGATTTCTGAACGACATGGTGTGTTTAATTTCAGCTTTAAAAAGTGATATATCTGCTTAGTTCAATAGTGTTTTAAAAAGACGTAAAATCGTAAGTAAAAGATTATTAATTAGATTGAATTAATATATTTATTTTGAAAATCGATCTAAATAAAATCATCATATCAACACAACATCGGACTGGTTTTTTATTAACAACGATTAAAATCAGAGCCCCACTTGGGTATGATTATCATTATAGTTTAAGTAAAATTAAATGACGAATAATAATTTATTATCAATGGAAAGTCCTACCACTTCTTAAAGCAATTCAATATGCTCTTCTGTTGCATCTCAACAAACCAGTCCAAAATTTCCACTAAAAAAACACGCCATAATCTTCGTCCACTCAGTTCAACAGAAAAAATATTATTTATTCGTCCAGAATCTCTAATAATCGAGTATGCATTTATGTTTCAAGTAAAACTGTAGTTAAAGATTTTTGCAATAAAACAGAATCCATAAAAATAAATAATAAAGTACCTCCAGCACGTAGACTAATCACCCCATCAGAACGACGACTTCTCTTATCTAATGTTAGTCCAACAATCCCACACGAAATATTGAGCATTCTTCCCTAGAACCTACGCTTGAAATTGATGTCACCAATAACATGCTTGAGAATTGGAGCTACAAATCCTGAATATGGCCACATACTCAGTCTTAGGCGTCAAGTATACATAGATCCCTTAGATCATATACCCATACCTAAATTTATCGTGGTCAATCATGATACACATTTTCTAGAAATTTCAAAATCAAATTGATATTACAACTAAACTAACAATAGAAACCGAAGAAGCTGCTAAAAGATTTATCAATAAACATTCAAAATCATGTCTTAAACTACGATCAATTTTGGGATTTACTAAATGAGGCATACGGAGCTAAATACTTTTATAATATTATTAAGGATTATACACCGGATTTAACATCACCCAATTAAATGCTTATTGACACTCATGCTTATTTTATAGGCTCAAAATTAAAAAACCGAATCACTACGCAAAAGACTAGAAAAACTATTAGAACATGAAACATCTGAACTCGATAGTGATTTATGTGTTTCAACTAAATCATAAATTATTTTTAATTTTAATTGGTTATTTAAATGAATATTATACCGATTTAACCATGCTACAGCTTCTTCTATTAGAGTATGCACCAGATTTTATTTCTTTACAAGAAACGCATTTTAAAAATAACTCAAGGCACAACCTTAAAGGTTACACTTGATTTTGCACCAACCGTCCCAATCAGAACTATGCCAGTGAAGGAGCAACTCTATTATTTTATTCTCGTCTTTAACACTATGAAGCTATACCCAGTCAACGACGGATCTCAAACAAGATTCAATATGATATGGCTACGGGAACATCTTCTGCCATTGATCTCTCCATATGCGAACCCTCATTGCTTACCCAACTTGATTGGACAGTACTAAAAATTTATATAGTAGTGACCACTTCCCAATCTTAATAAAACATACAGTTAATTTAAATACAAATACAATACCAACTCAAAAATAGAAACTAAAAAATGCAAATTGGATTAAATTTGAATGAATTATATCAGAGAATATGAATCAGATTAAAATTTTAGAGTCGACTGACGACACACTCACAAGCTTTAATTAGCTTGCACTGTATGCTGCTAATATAGCCATAGAAAAATCTTAACTTTTAAAGAAACACAAACCAGATCCCTGATGGAGTACACAATGTGAGGCCGATATATTGAGATTGTTAATCAGGATATTAAATCATTGATTGCTTGGGCAAGAAATCATGCATTAATTATAAACTCTGGTTTAAAAAAACTGACTGACTAAAAAAACTAATCTGGTGGTTTTTGGTCCAAACAGGGTGTGTTTGGAAATGAGTAAATCATTGAAATAGTTGTTGATAATGAAATCAATAAACCTGTTACTAGTGCAAAAAATCTAGGTTTAACTTTAGATAGTCAGCTAAAATTTACAAAACATATTAACACCTGTGTGACTGAAGCATTTTTCAGCCTAACAACAATTTATCATAATAGCCACTGTCTGTCATACAAAGTAAAAAGAATACTATGCGAAAGTTTAGTATTATCAAAATTTAACTATGGAGATGTTGTGTATGGGCCTTGTATTAGTTCAGATGACAGGAGAAGAATTCAGGTGGTTGAAAATTCGTGTCTTCGTCTGATCTGTGGTGTAAGAATTTTTCTATTTCTCACAAATTAAAACATCCAAAATGGTTGAGCATGTAAAAGAGAAGATTTCTACATGCTGCTTGTCTTTCCCACAAAATTATCAAAAAATTCTAACAGCATATCTTTTCAAAAAAATATATACATGACATACATAATGTCAATAAAATATACAAAAATATAATACAGCTCCGCCACATCGTACAGAACAATTCAAAAATTCATTTACATATCAAATATCAAAAGTATAATATAATGGATTAGCTAAAAAATTAAAATTAAAATCGATTATATCTTTTAAGAAATCTCTTAAATCTAAATTGCTAAGTGAGTAAGACATGTGCAACTATTTAATGATCTGTTATGAAATATGTATAAACTGTGTGATAGTTTTTGCACAATATTTAAATGCTAAATGTTTCTATTGGTTATGGTTTTTAATTGATTGTTACAGAACATGCAAAAAACTATATTATTTATTTTTTTTCTCTTGCTTAAGATGGAAAGCAGAGGTACTGATTTCTTGAAATCAGCACCAACTGATCTTCGGCATTTTTTCTTTCTTATTGTATTTTATGCATATATAATTTATATATTTTGTGTATTGTATGAATTTGAAGGAAAAATAAATACCTTTATTATTATTATATTTAATTAAGTAAAACAATTTGGTACCGATACAAAAAGTACAAAAATATTAATCTATTAACAGACTATAAAAATATTGATCTCTTAACAGAGTACAAAACATGTATAGCTGAAGCAAGGAGAACTCTGAGATAGCGCGAACAAGAAACTTGGTATATATACGTATCTAGCATTAACGGCAACACAAATATATCATTGGTTTGGTTATGCTATTGGAACAGGATACTTACAAACAAATTATTATTCTAGAAAAAGAAGGGAAGTTACTAACTGGTCCACAGAATATAGTAAATGAACTAGCTGGTACCCATCAAAAATTCTCATCAAGCCAAAATTACAGTAACGAGTTCTTAACTTACAAACAACAGTACACCTTCACCAAAGATACTTCACCAGGTCCAGACAACATACCAATACAAATTATTAAAAAACTCTTCATAAATGAAAAAGAGTTTCCACTACAAATTATGGCTTTGAATATTGTTTGGTCACAAAAATCATTTCCGAAAATCTGGAAAAATGCCATTGTTATTCCTATTAATAAACCAAATCAAGATAAATTACAACCAAAATCATATCGTCCTATATAAATCACATCTTCTTCATGTAAACTTAAAAAAATAGTCAACCAAATATTAATGTGGAACCTAGAACATAATGATCAACTTAGCATTGAGCAAGCTGGCTTTAGACCAGTCAGATCTACAAACACTATAGATGTTGAAAACGCTCTACACGAAACTTTTTTTCGACATAACTAAAGCATTTGATGAAATATGGTAATACCGTATATTGAATATTCTTCAAATGCCCTGTATTTTAACAAATTGTGTTTGTGTTTTTATGTATGTGCCGTCCAAGAAATTTGAATTTTATAAAAAACATCTCGCTACATATTGACATAATAATATACATAAAATATAAAAGTTGCACATTCCGTGGTTTAAGTGAATGGATTCTTAGAGGGAAAAACTTGTTTTCAGGATTACCTTAGTTTATTTCCTAATTACTAACTATATTGATATAATGTTGAATGCTCGAATAAATAAACTTTCATAAAATAAAAGGCAGATATTGAGCACAGTTTCTTATTAAATCTTGCCCAAGTACTTTCGCTTACTAGAGCATCTTCAGGGGCATCTGAAATAAGCCAAGAAACTTTTTTTAACTGATGAAAATAAGTTAACTTTGATAAGAAACTCGAAGTTGATGGTTGATAAAAGTTTTTATGTGATTAACGTTTTAGACTTACTTCGTCAATTTTGGCCTATCCAGCAATCATAGAATGTCATAAACGTGAAATTGTACATTAAACTACAGTACACACACAAGGACAAACAGTTTAAAATTTTTGAGAGAATGGCTCCTGGTCTTAACGGAAATGTTAAGGTGACATGTGACATATGACAGCTTGGAGGGGCAGTCATCAGTTTTGTAAATTATTGAACAATAAAATAATAATGTTGATCAGTTTGATGTGCTATTTATTTGAGGTGACGTTAGTAACACTTACGAAAAAAGCCTTCTGTAAGTCGGTGTGTAACTCTGACAAAGAGAAAAGTGCCAACACATTTAAAATGATCTCTTCACATTTGGTTCTCGCAACACCAAATTTTGATTCAAAAAATTTTGAAATCCATTTCGACGTACAATCAGATATTTTGAAGCATATATCATGCATTCCCGTGTGATAAGCGAATGTAGCCTCTTTAGCTGCAATAACTAAATCGTTTTGAATGGGATCTTCATTTTTTTTTAAATTTTGATAGAAGAAGTACTTGCAATCGCCGTTACACCAGTTTTGTGTATTGCACACTTTAAGTGATCTTTAATATCTGCTCTCTCACCGTGTGCAATTGAAAATTCTGAAAAACATTGCTAGCATTTTACCCTGCTACTGTCACTACAAAGCTTTTTTTATAAAAGGATAATCTTTTTCAAGTTCGCTTGTGAATTTGCAATTTCTTTTCGGGATTTTAAATCAAACAAAGCAATTAAATAAAACACAAGTATTTCTGGTATTCTTAACCAAGATAACATAAAAAAACAAGAATGATAATCGAAAAAGAAAACTGATTAGG